>NC_091065.1:163365971-163519389 GCF_000393655.2 Nicotiana sylvestris
CAAATAACAAGACCGATGAATAAACAATTATGAACTTAAGCTTGAACTTAACAATATTAATAATTTCTAACAATAAATAAACACATGAAACAAATTGAAGAAATAGTTAATTAAATTTCAATATGAATCTAACAAACATCAAACTAACAAATATTCACTTAAACAATAATCCAAACATGAAATGAATATGAAAACAACTAATTAAACTTCTATTTTGAAATCTGAAAATTAATTTAACAAACAACATATGAACATGAACTAAAAATTAATTCAAACGATAAACAAAACAAATATTTGCCGATTTTAGATTCGAAAGTATCAAAACAAAATACGGACAAAATAAAACTCAAAAATCTACTAACCGGACTGACATGAAATATGTATGGACTAACTCGACGAACCTCGACCAAACTCAACCGAGCAGCTCGTCTGAAGATACAACAGCTGGACGAAGGAGAAGTGATGAACGGCAGCAGCTGGAACGAAATAGAAGTGATGAACGGAAGCAGGAGCAACTGGGAGATGAAGCAGACGACCAACGAACACGAGCAGACGACAGTAGCAGCAGCTCGGAGGAACTGGACGTCGAGCAGCAGCAGTCCGGCGACAGCCATGGCCATGGTGATGCCCAAGCTCGGAGAAGCGAAGCAGTAACGGAACAGCGGAGGCTTGTTTTGGCCTCAAACTGCTCGACGGAAGCAGCTGGCCTCAAGCTCATCCATGGCGGAATGAGCTGGACGACGAGGGTTGTGTTCATTTGGTTGTTTGGTTGAGACAGAAGCAGCATGGTCAGCCATGAGCGTCGAGCTCAAGCTTGAGCTCGACGAGCTTCGTCAATGGCGGATAAGGCTAGGAATTTCGGACGAAGAAAAAGAAGATGAAGACGATGTAGCCATGGGTGGTCGGAGAGCAGCTTTGTTGCTGCGTCAACTGTTGGACGGTGGTCGACGGGCGGACATGGGAGGGCAACTTGGAACTTGAGGAAGAAGAAGAAGATAGGAGGGTGGCGGATGATTTTGCAAATTTTTTTGGGTTTTCTACATTTTGTTTTGTTTTGTTTTTTTGTAAAATGTAAGACAAAAGGGGTTTGGGTCTTTTGGGTTA
Organism: Nicotiana sylvestris; assembly: GCF_000393655.2. Taxonomy (NCBI): domain Eukaryota; kingdom Viridiplantae; phylum Streptophyta; class Magnoliopsida; order Solanales; family Solanaceae; genus Nicotiana; species Nicotiana sylvestris. The sequence continues at coordinate 163,367,076 of NC_091065.1, forward strand.
TGGACTGGGTCGACCCAGTTCGAAATGGACTGGGTCGTAGGGAAGATTGGGCCAATTTTTGGGCCTGTGGCTTGAAATTGAAGAAGAGGCCTAATTCCGACTTTCTTTATATTTTTGCTTTCTTTTCTTCTTTTATTTCTCTAAAACTAAATTATAAAAATACTTAACTTATTATTAAGAACTAAATTAAGTTATAAAAGCGCAAATTAACTCCCAATAACAATTAACGCACAATTAAGTAATAATTAAGCATAAAATTGTATATTTGGACATTAAATGCTAAAAATGTAAAAGATGCCTATTTTTGTAATTTTCATTTTTTGTAGAACAAATTTAATTACTAACAATTGTAGAATTAAATCCTACATGCAAAATGCCACATATTTTCGTATTTTTTATTAATTTAGCAAAATAAACACGCACAGACAAATACAAATAATTATTCAAAATATCACAAAATATAACAAAATTGCACACCAAAGTAAAATCATTTTATTTTTTGAATTTTTTGGGAGTAATTCTCATATTGGGCAAAAATCACGTGCTTACAGCTGCCCCTCTTTGCCCGAAGATACGAAGGGTTTTCGTGCAAAGATAAAGCGAGCGATTTTTGCCCATCCGTGTACTCCGTGTGAAGCATTATTTTTTTGAAAAGGATTTGACCGAACCTTTGCTTCAAAGGTTTCCTACATATCCTGGGCTAAACAGGAATCAGGTCAATGTAGTTCGGGAAATTTTGGTAGCTGGGACTACCGTGGGACTGCATTGTTACTGTTGTTGCATGCTATTACCACTGCTTACCGATCTCCTTGTTACACCATGCTTAAAAGAAAACAAGAAGCTAGGCTAGAGTACAATTTGTTTTTGTTGCCTTGCTTCCTTGTCTGCTTGCATTTCTTCCGGTGCTTTTCTTCTTTTGACACATGTACTTGAGTTTGTACTGTGACCTCTTGTTGCAACCTTCTGTTTCCCGGTGCCGGGGAATTTTATTGTTTCCTGCTGGGGATTCCTATTGTAACCCTCTGTTTTATTGTCCTCTGACTTGATCTTGAAATGTATGCCTCTGTTATCTGGGCGGGCTCCCAACTTCAATACTTGAAAATTAAAGACTTGAAATGTATGCCTCTGTTATTTGGGCGGGCTCCCAACTTCAATGCTTGAAATATAAAGACTGAAATGTATGCCTCTGTTGTCTGGGCGGGCTCCCAACTTCAACAACTGAAATGTAAAGACTGATATGTATGCCTCTGTTATCTGGGCGGGCTCCCAACATCAATAACAACTTTAGAAATAAACGCCATTCCTCTCTTCAGGCGGGCTCCTGACTTCAACCAATACATTGTCATTCCTTTCTTTAGGTTGGCAATATTTCAACAACTTTTATAAAAACGCCTTTCCTCTCTTCAGGCGGGCTCCTGACAACAACTTTGAAAATAATCGCCATTCCTCTCTTCAGGCGGGCTCCTGACTTCAAACAATACATCGCCATTCCTTTCTTTAGGTTGGCAAGATTTCAACAACTTTTAAAAATGCCTTTCCTCTCTTCAGGCGGGCTCCTGACAACAACTTTGAAAATAATCGCCATTCCTCTCTTCAGGCGGGCTCCTGACTTCAAACCATACATCGCCATTCCTTTCTTTAGGTTGGCAAGATTTCAACAACTTTTAAAAATGCCTTTCCTCTCTTCAGGCGGGCTCCTGACAACAACTTTGAAAATAATCGCCATTCCTCTCTTCAGGCGGGCTCCTGACTTCAAACAATACATCGCCATTCCTTTCTTTAGGTTGGCAAGATTTCAACAACTTTTAAAAATGCCTTTCCTCTCTTCAGGCGGGCTCCTGACAACAACTTTGAAAATAATCGCCATTCCTCTCTTCAGGCGGGCTCCTGACTTCAAACCATACATCGCCATTCCTTTTAGGTTGACAAGATTTCAACAACTTTTGAAAACGCCTTTCCTCTCTTCAGGCGGGCTCCTGACAACAACTTTGAAAATAATCGCCATTCCTCTCTTCAGGCGGGCTCCTGACTTCAAAAAATACATCGCCATTCCTTTCTTTAGGTTGGCAAGATTTCAACAACTTTTAAAAATGCCTTTCCTCTCTTCAGGCGGGTTCCTAACTTCAACAATAACTTTGAAAATAATCGTCATTCCTCTCTTCAGGCGGGCTCCTGACTTCAAACCAATACATCGCCATTCCTTTCTTTAGGTTGGCAAGATTTCAACAACTTTTAAAAATGTCTTTCCTCTCTTCAGGCGGGCTCCTGACAACAACTTTGAAAATAATCGCCATTCCTCTCTTCAGGCGGGCTCCTGACTTCAAACCATACATCGCCATTCCTTTCTTTAGGTTGCCAAGATTTCAACAACTCTTTAAAACGCCTTTCCTCTCTTCAGGCGGGCTCCTGACTTCAACAACAACTTTGAAAATAATCGCCATTCCTCTCTTCAGGCGGGCTCCTGACTTCAAACCATACATCGTCATTCCTTTCTTTAGGTTGGCAAGATTTCAACAACTTTTTAAAACGCCTTTCCTCTCTTCAGGCGGGCTCCTGACAACAACTTTGAAAATAATCGCCATTCCTCTCTTCAGGCGGGCTCCTGACTTCAAACAACACATCGCCATTCCTTTCTTTAGGTTGGCAAGATTTCAACAACTTTTAAAAACGCCTTTCCTCTCTTCAGGCGGGCTCCTGACTTCAACAACAACTTTGAAAATAATCGCCATTCCTCTCTTCAGGCGGGCTCCTGACTTCAACCAATATATCGTCATTCTGTTCTTCAGGGGGGCTCCTGACTTCTTCTTAAATTCTTCATCCTCGTTCTCCAGGTGGACGCCTGACTTCTTCTTAAATTCTTCATCCTCATTCTCCAGGTGGACGCCTGACTTCTTCTTAAATTCTTCATCCTCATTCTCCAGGTGGACGCCTGATTTCTTCTTTAATTCTTCATCCTCATTCTCCAGGTGGACGCCTGATTTCTTCTTTAATTCTTCATCCTCATTCTCCAGGTGGACGCCTGATTTCTTCTTCAATTTTTTCATCCTCATTCTCCAGGTGGACGCCTGATTTCTTCTTCAATTTTTTCATCCTCATTCTCCAGGTGGACGCCTGATTTCTTCTTCAATTTTTTCATCCTCATTCTCCAGGTGGACGCCTGATTTCTTCTTCAATTTTTTCATCCTCATTCTCCAGGTGGACGCCTGATTTCTTCTTCAATTTTTTCATCCTCATTCTCCAGGTGGACGCCTGACTTCTTCTTCAATTTTTTCATCCTCATTCTCCAGGTGGACGCCTGATTTCTTCTTCAATTTTTTCATCCTCATTCTCCAGGTGGACGCCTGACTTCTTCTTTTCTTTTCTTTTTCCTTCGCGCTGCTTTGTTCTTGCTTGCTGGGGATAATACCACTGTGGGAGTCTCCTTTCTTCCCCTCCTTCAAATTTAATTTTTTTTCTCTCAACACTGCTGGGGATAAAAGTGTTATCTTCTTGGGATAACGTTGTTGAGGATAATGCTGTTGGGGAATTTTATCCCTTCAAATCGATGCTTCATTCTTCTGGAAGCTGCTGGGGATGATAATGGTTTTTGCTTTTCTGAGCACAAATGTCATTCCTTTGTTCTGTATGCTGGGGAACAACTTCCTTCATTGGAAACTTATTATGTCGGGGGCAACACTGGTTCAATGACCACTTCCCTTGAGACTGGTGTTATCTTTATTCTTCCTCGAGTGGGTACCTGACTTCCAGAAAATTTTCCAAATGAAAGGAAAATTTTCTGCCCCAGTTTTACAGAATCCCTTATGGCATGCATTTCTGTCATCAATGCCATTCCCTTTACTTGTTTCAAATCAAACAAAATTTGTTAGTTTAAAACGTGGTGGTTGGTTGTGATACTCCCACTGGGATGGTTTTCCCTTTTCCCTTCCTTGCTCTGTGTTCCACAACTTGTTGGGGATGATATTATTTGCTGGGGATAATCCTTTTCTGCTGGGGATATCCCTCTTCTTTCGTTGATCTTTTTGTCAATTCCCTTTTGCTGGGGATATCTTTTTTGACACTGGCCTCGCGCTTGTTCCTTGCTGACTATACCATTTGTATGTACTAGTCAGATCTTATCTTGGAAAGCTGATGGCCTATTTTGAAGTCATTTCCCACTGGTTCTGACCAAACAGACTCTACTGGGGAATTTTCTATGAAAGGAGAAAGATAAAAAGGAACAGAATAAAAGACAAAAGAAAAAAGATGACTCTTTAACGAAAGAAACTATAAATAAAAAAACTATCACACGCAGACACCGACTCTAATGGTCATGACATGCATATGTGGCCTATCCTCTGCTGTCAATCATCTTTCAAGATCTTCAATTGGCAATTCCCCATCTGATTCTTAATCTTATTCGACTTGTAGTGCCCGAAGGGTTTTCACTATCAAGCCTCTCTCATTTTGGGTTTTTCTCTCAGCTTTCATCGCCTTATGGTGTCCATGAAGATTTTCACCGATAAGACTCTCTCATTTATATCACTTTCCAGCTGGGGATTTGGAGTGTTGCCGGTATGACTCTCTCTGCTGGAGATTAGAGTCCTTTCTGCTGTGGAACAGAATGTTATGTTCGCCGGTAAGACTCTCATTTGTCTGACTTGGCATCTTTTGCAGACTGGTCAGAAGGTCTTTCTTTGGACCGTAATGTGGGTTTTTTGGATAGGCTTAGAAAGAAAGGGTATTAAAGGCTCAAAAACAAAATAAATTTGGGGTTAAAAATTACAACATTCGGAATCAATTTTGCTTACCACGAGCGCAACCCTTTCCCCAGTTTCTTGCTTGGGGATTATTTATTTAAATTTTTTTTTATTTATTACACCATGCATACCATGCACATTATGCACACTATGCACCCTATGACCGAGCCGTGAAGCGTCTACGTATCCTCTTTGAGGAATCAGGTCAAACGTAGTTCTCAATTCCTCTTTTTTCATTTGACTTTCTTTTGTTTTTTTTTTCATTTTTCTTTTTCTTTTTCGTTTTTTTTTTTCATTTTTTCTTTACCTTCCAGGCTCGTATTTCCTAGTCGTTGATATTGATTCCGAACGAGGGGTATGAAAGAAAATAAATAAGGCTCAAAAGGGGTAACGAAGGATAAAGTGTTTAGGTAGCAGAATAAAATGCCTTCGTCATTCCAGTCTTCAAAACATGCCAAGTGCAAACAACACAATTGAACATAGATTTATAGTCTCTTCCGATGGTGCTGGACTTGACAATTATGTTAAACACTTGCTTTTTCATTTGTCATTTCTAAAGCACTGCTGGGCGACACTCTCACTCTCATGCACGACCCTCATGCCAATTTGGCGAATCTTGCATTTAACGGTTTTCTTTATGTTTTACTTGCCCCAGTTCCACATGACTCGGGCTTCAAATAATCTCAAACCGTTCTTATTTCCTTTAAATGCTTTGATCACCTTCCCAGGGTTTTATGATTAACTTTATAGACTAGGCCCAAACTGTGTGCGCATGTCATGTCCCTAGAATCGGCATTGAACGAAAATGACAAAAGGACTAAATAAAAAGATGACTGGAAATAATAAAAGACCGGCTTTTGTATTAGACTTCCGGCGAAATGGTTAGAAAAACAAACAAAACAACCAGAATAAAATCTTAACACAACATCAACGAGACTTAAACAAACTGATACGACAAAAATGGAAAGATAAGAAGGTTTGACACAAGACAATATTCGGATTACAACCCTAAGAATAATCCGGATAACAGAAATGACAACAAAATAAACCACCAACAGCTTCTCTCTTGCTAACCAAGGAACGGAGCGTCCTCCCATTTTATCAAAATTGGCATCTTAGCCACTAAGCTTTGCATTAGTATTGCCAAGACCATTATCAGCTTCCATATCATCAACCTCCGTCAACAAGTTCTCGATAGGGTTCGAGTGCTCCATGTTACTGTTATCGATCACAATCCGCCCTTCTTGGATCATTTTCTCTACTTCCCTTTTCAAATTACGACAACTCTCAATGTTGTGCCCTATGACATTGGAGTGGTACGCGCATTGCGCTGCCGGATCAAAGTTTCTTGCATGTGGATCTGGAGTATATGCGGGGAGCGGCTCAATCAAGCCAGCATGCTTTAGCCTTTCAAACAGACTTGCATAAGATACTCCGATAGGGGTGAGAGCCTTTCCTCGTTTCAGCAACCTTTCGTTCCTAAATGCTTGATTGGGCCGGAAACCTGATCCAGGGGGCTTCCGGTAGGCTTGTGAGGGTGGATAGGCCTTCTGTGGAGCTGGGTATTTGGAAAGTGAAGCCCATCTTTGGGAACCTCGTGGAGAGAAGTAGCATTGGGGAGGGGAGTAGCGTGGACGAGTGATGGAGCTACTCGGGTAGCTAGGAAAGCTGTCATAAGTGGGTTGGGATGGAGAGTATGGGGGATGGGTAATGCCAGAGTTTGAAAAGCTTGGCGGTGGTGGGGGTGGTGCTTTCCCAGTTATCCATGCCTGATACATGTCTGCCACATGTTGTCTAAGCATTTTCACTTCTTCTACCAACCCGTTGTTCTGTTCGACCAATTGTTGTCGGTCATCAGTACCGACCCATCCTGTTTTGATGTTCTGTGTCATTTGCTTTGCAGGGAGGAGTTACCACAACCAACCACTTTTCTATATATGAACACAACAAAAGGAAGCCAGCACATTAGTGTCAGGGCATTTGACAGATAATCATATATTAGAGATGCAATGCACCTAAGCAGTTAAACTGTTCTATCAGAAATGCGATGCACTTGCGCTTTCCTTTATTTTTCTTTCTTCCCTTTTTTTTTCTTTTTCAGTGATGGTCGAATCTTATAGAGATTGCCTACGTATCATGACCCCGCATGAATCAGACCTTGCGTAGTTCGGACCAATGAAAGATAAGCAATACTAATCATTTTTTCAATTTTCATATTAAAATAAATTGGGTTTCAAAGGTTTGAAAAAGACCTACAAACTCGAATATCAAACAACCCACATATTTTAATCAAAAGATTTACAAACTCCAAAAATAAATGGCCAGCTTCCTTTCTCTGTTTGACAAATGCAACCGAACGGTTATTTTTGCAAATGTGGCCCCTTCCAAATTTTGAGGCCGGAGAGGATTATTTTACGACACTTTACAAACTTGTTCATTCTTTTACGAAAATAGCCTTTCGACAATTGAAAGATACTCTAGGGCTATTTCGGCAAGAACGGTTTAAGACGCGGTCAAAGCTGGCTCGGCTTATTTTGACCAAAAATCCAAACGGTATTCACCTGACCGTTGACTCTTTGTTTTTTTTTTCAAATTACAATAAAAACCAGGTGTTGCAACACGGCCCTTTAGCGCCTCGGGGACGAAGATTTTTTAAGGCTGTGCGGGTCAACTGAACCAAATTTTAAAAAATGACCCAAAGGTGGCTGTTTATGCAAAGTCAGCCTTCCAGCGTCCCTTTCGGGAACATTCGGCTATGTCTTGATAAAACAGCGTCACCCGACTTCTTTATGACAAAACTAAAATTTGACATATTTTTTTTTGCTATTTTGTTTTAGCAAAAAGTGGAGGCTGGACACTGCCCGACTTATTTATGAAAAAAATTAAAATTTTGACATGTTTTTTATTTATTTATTGGTTTTTGGCTATTTTAGCAAAAATGGGGGTTGGACCCGATGAGGGTTGCCTACGTATCTCACATCCGGTGAGAATCAAACCCGCGTAGTTCGGGCAGGTCATGAATAAAGTAAATAAACTGATTTTAAATTAAGATTAAATTATGATTATTTTTTTTTTTGTAAAAGAACTGCTTTAAAAGAAGAAAGGAAGTATTTTTATATTTTTTTTTGGATTTTTGATTGATTTTCTTTTTGAAAGAAAGACTTCTAAGAATTTCTTTTCTTTTGATTTGAACTTTGAGAATTTCAAAAGTAAAAGGAAGATATATTTTTTTTTTGTTTTTTCTTATTCTAAAGAAGAAAGAAAATATTTTTCGGAATTTTACCTCTAATAAAAGAAATGCTTTCTAAAATTTTTTTTTTGAATTTTGAATTTTCTTTTCAATTTTTAAAGAAGAAGGAAAATATTTTCGGATTTTTTTTATTTTATTATATATATATATATATATATATATATTTTAATAATTAAAAAGACTTTCTAAAGAAGTCAATAATGGAAAATATTTTTGGATTTTTTGTTTTGAAAATTGGGAGTCTAAACAAAACTTTTCTAGACTTTTTTGGCAGGACAAATATTTTTGCAACAAATAAAGATATATATATACATTTTTTGAAAATAAAGAAAAACTTTTTGGATTTATATATATATATATATATATATATATATATATATATATATATATATTTGCAACAAATAATAAAACCACTTTCAACGCCCGACTCTTTTTATTTTATTATTTTGAATTTTTCAGAAACGAATAAAAAAAAACTATTTAAAAGTAAGACTCTTTTTCATTGTCATTTTCAGGGGAAGACAAACTATTTTCCTTTATATATATATATATATATATATATTTATTTATTATTTTTTTGAAAAATAAGACAGAACAACGATTTTTTTTTCTTTCTATTTTTTCTTTGGTTTTAAAAAAACAAACTAATAAAATATTTTTTTTTCATTTTCTCAAAATTTCGGCAGAGTTTTGACAGTATTTGGGCATTGTTTTTTTTTTCAAAAATAAACAGTCAATTCCCTAACCGCTATTTCTTTTTTTTCAATTTTAAAATATTATTCATGATATTCAAAAGTCAGTCAACACACAAATCCGGATCAAATAAATGCGCAAGTAGCAGCAAGTAAGATGCATCAGGATGGTCATTTTTTTGGTACACCTGTCCTAGACAGACCCAACCCCTGTGTTGAGTCTCCAAAGTCAAATGCACGTGATGCAAACAATCGCTCCTACTAGGGATCCGGCATGAAGCTGAGTTATTCTAAGTGAAAAAACCTGAGGCATATTGATCTAGCCCTGGCTTACCCAAACGGACAGTTTGAGCCGAAGCGGGGGCAACGTACCGGGAGCACGAAAGTCTACCCGGCCTAGTTACTTGTCCCAACTTCGTCTTATTTGGTATGACTTTAACAGAAAGGTGGGCCACGCGCACGTGTGCACCATAAATTTAGAAGACTCAGAAAGAAGGGGGTTTCGTAGCAGTTGTATATATTCATAATTCAAATAATATTAAAGCGGTAAAAGTGTCATTTAGCACATTGGGCATATATCATGTAAAAAAATCAGATAATAAATAAAGCCAACTATAACAATTATTTTAAGCTCGAATTCTTGAACCCTGAACCAGTGGTTCTGGGTTTTGACTCCCCAGCAGAGTCGCCAGAGCTGTCGCACCTCCTTTTTCCGCGCCCGCGAGGGTGCAAGGGAGTTTTCTCCAATTAAAGGACAGTCGAAACGGGATTTGTTTGTTTGTTTCAGAGTCGCCACCTGGGAATTTTAAGGCGTCCCAAGTCACCGGTTTTAATCCCTGAATCGAGGAGAATATGACTCTGTCTATTTAACAGTCTGCGCACCAGAAATCCGGATAAGGAATTCTGTTAACCCGGGAGAAGGTGTTAGGCATTCCCGAGTTCCGTGGTTCTAGCACGGTCGCTCAACTGTTATATTCGGCTTGATTATTTTGATTTGTAAAATACATTTTTATTGCATGATTTTATTGTTACCGCTTCTATTTATATTTAAAGACCCTTCTTTGAATCGAATCACGCGTACGTTTATTCGTGTTATAAATTATATTTTTAAAAAAACATGCGGAGTTGTGTCACGCGCACGTGTACACGATAATATAGATAATATATTTATTGAAACAATTATTTTCGAAATTGTGCTTAAATAAAATAAAAAACATTCGCCCTTTTTGTATAATTAAGTAGTGAACCTCACATCTCGGGGTTTTATGAAATTAATAATGATATTCTCCGAGGAATCCCTTTTATTAAATATTCGATCGAAGTTGCGCGAACGCATAATCCGAATTGCTTTTAGAAATATAATCAGGTTACGCGAACGTATCCCTAATCACAAAAATATTCTTGATAAGGTTCTCTACAAATTGTTATTACGTGTTGACCGCGAGCCTTATTTTACACATATGAATCATATATCTCAAATTTTAAAGAATTAATGGCGTGAAGAAGAAAACAGACAATATGTATCTAAAACTAACATTTTTTGTGGATACAACATTTGGATGTCCATAAATCGAATGGTGTATAAAATTGGGAAAGAACTTAAAATGATAAACAAATTAATAGTTTCTGCAGAATCTTCATTGTTTCATTTAAGGCGAACTCTTCTTCTATATATCTTTTACATAAAATGCCACGATTTGTTTATAAATCCCATGTCCTTCTCATGTATTTGTTTTAGTCCAAAGTTATAATTATTTAGTTGATTTTTGATTACGAAGATTGAGTTTGAGATAAATAAACCAATTCTTATTCTCTGCCTATGCGAATATTTGCAAACACTAACTCTATATTTTGTAAAAAAAAATCATCGACATTATTTCATACATTAAAAGAAATGAGTTGATTTAACTACGCCATTTGTTATTAATAAAGAGAATTAATCTACCAATTGATTTAATAAGACGACATCATCTAGCCTTAAACAAAATTGGATATTTGACAAAATAAGCTAGTAATGTAATTTCTGGGTATTTCCGTACTATTCTTTACTTAGCTAACAATATCACAAGATTTAATTAATGGCCAATTTTCTGCAATGTTCCCTATCAATTCAAACAGTAAATGTCATCACTAGTCCTCAAAACATATAAGATTATCGTGGAATTTACTACTCCAGAAGGTTAATTAGTTAACAGTTTATCATGTCAAGTATAATACTATACTAACCAATTAAAACAAAACTGAAACTTAAACTAATAAAATTTAAATGAGTAGAAGACATCCTTATAACCAAACTTCATTTACTTGCCATGTTGAAGCTTTTCATGACATGAATTTACAGATATGTACCTGATATTGGAAGCAAAAGAAAATGATGATGAGAATCAGCAGCAATAATAACAGTACAATAGCAACAACTGCCCAGCAACAGTAACAACCCAGTAACAGACCGGTGGAGTAGTAATCCCAAAAACAAAAGCTTTAAGCTTTAAATGAAACAACAACCATTAATACTAATTTCAAACAAAGAAAGAAAGCAGTAGATTTTTTTTAGTTTTATTTTTATTTTGAAAGCTTAAATATTTTTCAGAATTTTTCTCTCTTCTATTCTCTGTCCGTTTTTTCTCTCTATCTGTGTGTGTATTTTTTTTCGTATCTCTCTCTATTTTTGTTCTCTCTTTTTTTATTCCATGTCTTGTGTTCAAGACTTCTTCTTATAACCCATCCCATAAACCTTTCAATTAATTAAAATCCATACTTTTTCTCTACCCAACCCATTATCTTCCCACTCATCCCCATTACATTAAATAAACATATCACACCACCCCATTTCATTTTGTCCCCCATGCCTAACATAAAATAATGCAAGATTCCCCCTTTAAATTAAATCTTGTCCCCCCTTTATATTAAATAACCATATCACAACCCACCCCATTTTATTTTGTCCCCCATGCTTCATATAAACAATTACAAAATGTACAATTCCTAAACTACCCCTCTGACCCTATTGCAAATTACTAAACTACCCCTGAACGTATTACAAATTTACCAAACTACCCATCAGCTATAACACATCAATTAATCAAACTTAACCAAAATATAGACAATATGATCAATTTCTAACAATGTTCAAACAACAATATGAACACGGATGAACATCATAACAACAATATCACATGAACACGATTTTAACAACATTTCAACAACAAATCACATGAACACAAATTGAACAACAAAGAACAACTAAAATTTGATTGAACAATATTTTAGCAACAAACCTATTTTCGGATTTAAACAACAACAACAATCAAACAAGTACATTTAGATTAAATTCAATAATATTGAACTTAAAATCAACCATAACAACATTACAACCAACAATTCCTATATCAAACTTAAACAAGATTATGAGACAAATTCACGAAATAATCATAAATGATAAACAAGAAATCAAACTATACAAAATTCGGATTCAAGATCATCCAAACAAAGTATGAACATGAATGAATCTATTCTAACACAACAAACATGACGGATTAAACGATTAAATCAATATATTTCCTTTAACACAACTAAATTCTTTTTAGACAAATAACAAGATCGATGAATAAACAATTCTGAACTTAAGCTTGAACTTAACAATATTAACAATTTCTAACAATACATAAACACATGAAACAAATTGAAGAAATAGTTAATTAAATTTCAATATGAATCTAACAAACATCAAACTAACAAATAGTCACTTAAACAACAATCCAAACATGAAATGAATATGAAAACAACTAATTAAACTTCTATTTTGAAATCTGAAAATTAATTTAACAAACAACATATGAACATGAACTAAAAATTAATTCAAACGATAAACAAAACAAATATTTGCCGATTTTAGATTCGAAAGTATCAAAACAAAATACGGACAAAATAAAACTCAAAAATCTACTAACCGGACTGACATGAAATATGTATGGACTAACTCGACGAACCTCGACCAAACTCAACCGAGCAGCTCGTCTGAAGATACAGCAGCTGGACGAAGGAGAAGTGATGAACGGCAGCAGCTGGAACGAAATAGAAGTGATGAACGTAAGCAGGAGCAACTGGGAGATGAAGCAGACGACCAACGAACACGAGCAGACGACAGTAGCAGCAGCTCGGAGGAACTGGACGTCGAGCAGCAGCAGTCCGGCGACAGCCATGGCCATGGTGATGCCCAAGCTCGGAGAAGCGAAGCAGTAACGGAGCAGCGGAGGCTTGTTTTGGCCTCAAACTGCTCGACGGAAGCAGCTGGCCTCAAGCTCATCCATGGCGGAATGAGCTGGACGACGAGGGTTGTGTTCATTTGGTTGTTTGGTTGAGACAGAAGCAGCATGGTCAGCCATGAGCGTCAAGCTCAAGCTTGAGCTCGACGAGCTTCGTCAATGGCGGATAGGGCTAGGAATTTCGGACGAAGAAAAAGAAGATGAAGACGATGTAGCCATGGGTGGTCGGAGAGCAGCTTTGTTGCTGCGTCAACTGTTGGACGGTGGTCGACGGGCGGACATGGGAGGGCAACTTGGAACTTGAGGAAGAAGAAGAAGATAGGAGGGTGGCGGATGATTTTGCAAATTTTTTAGGGTTTTCTACATTTTGTTTTGTTTTGTTTTTTTGTAAAATGTAAGACAAAAGGGGTTTGGGTCTTTTGGGTTATGGACTGGGTCGACCCAGTTCGAAATGGACTGGGTCGTAGGGAAGATTGGGCCAATTTTTGGGCCTGTGGCTTGAAATTGAAGAAGAGGCCTAATTCCGACTTTCTTTATATTTTTGCTTTCTTTTCTTCTTTTATTTCTCTAAAACTAAATTATAAAAATACTTAACTTATTATTAAGAACTAAATTAAGTTATAAAAGCGCAAATTAACTCCCAATAACAATTAACGCACAATTAAGTAATAATTAAGCATAAAATTGTATATTTGGACATTAAATGCTAAAAATGTAAAAGATGCCTATTTTTGTAATTTTCATTTTTTGTAGAACAAATTTAATTACTAACAATTGTAGAATTAAATCCTACATGCAAAATGCCACATATTTTCGTATTTTTTATTAATTTAGCAAAATAAACACGCACAGACAAATACAAATAATTATTCAAAATATCACAAAATATAACAAAATTGCACACCAAAGAAAAATCATTTTATTTTTGAATTTTTTGGGAGTAATTCTCATATTGGGCAAAAATCACGTGCTTACAGCTGCCCTCTTTGCCCGAAGACACGAAGGGTTTTCGTGCAAAGATAAAGCGAGCGATTTTTGCCCATCCGAGTACTCCGTGTGAAGCATTATTTTTTTGAAAAGGATTTGACCGAACCTTTGCTTCAAAGGTTTCCTACATATCCTGGGCTAAACAAGAATCAGGTCAATGTAGTTCGGAAAATTTTGGTAGCTGGGACTACCGTGGGACTGCATTGTTACTGTTGTTGCATGCTATTACCACTGCTTACCGATCTCCTTGTTACACAATGCTTAAAAGAAAACAAGAAGCTAGGCTAGAGTACAATTTGTTTTTGTTGCCTTGCTTCCTTGTCTGCTTGCATTTCTTTCGGTGCTTTTCTTCTTTTAACACATGTACTTGAGTTTGTACTGTGACCTTTTGTTGCAACCTTCTGTTTCCTGGTGTCGGGGAATTTTATTGTTTCATGCTGGGGATTCCTATTGTAACCCTCTGTTTTATTGTCCTCTGACTTGATCTTGAAATGTATGCCTCTGTTATCTGGGTGGGCTCCCAACTTCAATACTTGAAAATTAAAGACTTGAAATGTATGCCTCTGTTATTTGGGCGGGCTCCCAACTTCAATGCTTGAAATATAAAGACTGAAATGTATGCCTCTGTTGTCTGGGCGGGCTCCCAACTTCAACAACTGAAATGTAAAGACTGATATGTATGCCTCTGTTATCTGGGCGGGCTCCCAACATCAATAACAACTTTAGAAATAAACGCCATTCCTCTCTTCAGGCGGGCTCCTGACTTCAACCAATACATTGTCATTCCTTTCTTTAGGTTGGCAATATTTCAACAACTTTTAAAAAAACGCCTTTCCTCTCTTCAGGCGGGCTCCTGACAACAACTTTGAAAATAATCGCCATTCCTCTCTTCAGGCGGGCTCCTGACTTCAAACAATACATCGCCATTCCTTTCTTTAGGTTGGCAAGATTTCAACAACTTTTAAAAATGCCTTTCCTCTCTTCAGGCGGGCTCCTGACAACAACTTTGAAAATAATCGCCATTCCTCTCTTCAGGCGGGCTCCTGACTTCAAACCATACATCGCCATTCCTTTCTTTAGGTTGGCAAGATTTCAACAACTTTTAAAAACGCCTTTCCTCTCTTCAGGCGGGCTCCTGACAACAACTTTGAAAATAATCGCCATTCCTCTCTTCAGGCGGGCTCCTGACTTCAAACAATACATCGCCATTCCTTTCTTTAGGTTGGCAAGATTTCAACAACTTTTAAAAATGCCTTTCCTCTCTTCAGGCGGGCTCCTGACAACAACTTTGAAAATAATCGCCATTCCTCTCTTCAGGCGGGCTCCTGACTTCAAACCATACATCGCCATTCCTTTCTTTAGGTTGGCAAGATTTCAACAACTTTTTAAAACGCCTTTCCTCTCTTCAGGCGGGCTCCTGACAACAACTTTGAAAATAATCGCCATTCCTCTCTTCAGGCGGGCTCCTGACTTCAAACCATACATCGCCATTCCTTTCTTTAGGTTGGCAAGATTTCAACAACTTTTAAAAATGCCTTTCCTCTCTTCAGGCGGGCTCCTAACTTCAACAATAACTTTGAAAATAATCGTCATTCCTCTCTTCAGGCGGGCTCCTGACTTCAAACCAATACATCGCCATTCCTTTCTTTAGGTTGGCAAGATTTCAACAACTTTTAAAAATGTCTTTCCTCTCTTCAGGCGGGCTACTGACAACAACTTTGAAAATAATCGCCATTCCTCTCTTCAGGCGGGCTCCTGATTTCAAACCATACATCGCCATTCCTTTCTTTAGGTTGCCAAGATTTCAACAACTCTTTAAAACGCCTTTCCTCTCTTCAGGCGGGCTCCTGACTTCAACAACAACTTTGAAAATAATCGCCATTCCTCTCTTCAGGCGGGCTCCTGACTTCAAACCATACATCGTCATTCCTTTCTTTAGGTTGGCAAGATTTCAACAACTTTTTAAAACGCCTTTCCTCTCTTCAGGCGGGCTCCTGACAACAACTTTGAAAATAATCGCCATTCCTCTCTTCAGGCGGGCTCCTGACTTCAAACAACACATCGCCATTCCTTTCTTTAGGTTGGCAAGATTTCAACAACTTTTAAAAACGCCTTTCCTCTCTTCAGGCGGGCTCCTGACTTCAACAACAACTTTGAAAATAATCGTCATTCCTCTCTTCAGGCGGGCTCCTGACTTCAACCAATACATCGCCATTCCTTTCTTTAGGTTGGCAAGATTTCAACAACTTTTAAAAATGCCTTTCCTCTCTTCAGGCGGGCTCCTGACAACAACTTTGAAAATAATCGCCATTCCTCTCTTCAGGCGGGCTCCTGACTTCAAATCATACATCGCCATTCCTTTCTTTAGGTTGGACGCCTGACTTCTTCTTTAATTCTTCATCCTCATTCTCCAGGTGGACGCCTGATTTCTTCTTCAATTCTTCATCCTCATTCTCCAGGTGGACGCCTGATTTCTTCTTCAATTTTTTCATCCTCATTCTCCAGGTGGACGCCTGATTTCTTCTTCAATTTTTTCATCCTCATTCTCCAGGTGGACGCCTGATTTCTTCTTCAATTTTTTCATCCTCATTCTCCAGGTGGACGCCTGATTTCTTCTTCAATTTTTTCATCCTCATTCTCCAGGTGGACGCCTGACTTCTTCTTCAATTTTTTCATCCTCATTCTCCAGGTGGACGCCTGATTTCTTCTTCAATTTTTTCATCCTCATTCTCCAGGTGGACGCCTGACTTCTTCTTTTCTTTTCTTTTTCCTTCGCTCTGCTTTGTTCTTGCTTGCTGGGGATAATACCACTGTGGGAGTCTCCTTTCTTCCCCTCCTTCAAATTTAATTTTTTTTTCTATCAACACTGCTGGGGATAAAATTGTTATCTTCTTGGGATAACGTTGTTGAGGATAATGCTGTTGGAGAATTTTATCCCTTCAAATCGATGCTTCATTCTTCTGGAAGCTGCTGGGGATGATAATGGTTTTTGCTTTTCTGAGCACAAATGTCATTCCTTTGTTCTGTATGCTGGGGAACAACTTCCTTCATTGGAAACTTATTATGTCGGGGGCAACACTGGTTCAATGACCACTTCCCTTGAGACTGGTATTATCTTTATTCTTCCTCGAGTGGGTACCTGACTTCCAGAAAATTTTCCAAATGAAAGGAAAATTTTCTGCCCCAGTTTTACAGTCTCCCTTATGGCATGCATTTCTGTCATCAATGCCATTCCCTTTACCTGTTTCAAATCAAACAAAATTTGTTAGTTTAAAACGTGGTGGTTGGTTGTGATACTCCCACTGGGATGGTTTTCCCTTTTCCCTTCCTTGCTCTGCGTTCCACAACTTGTTGGGGATGATATTATTTGCTGGGGATAATCCTTTTCTGCTGGGGATATCCCTCTTCTTTCGTGGCATGGCTCGGAAACTTGCATTTTCCCGACCTTTTAGTCTCGCATGAACTCGTTCCTTGCTGACTATACCACTTGGATGTACTAGCCATATCTCATCTTGCATAATTGGAAAGCTGATGGCCTATTTTGAAGTCATTTCCCACTGGTTCTGACCAAACAGACTCTACTGGGGAATTTTCTATGAAAGGAGAAAGATAAAAAGGAACAGAATAAAAGACAAAAGAAAAAAGATGACTCTTTAACGAAAGAAACTATAAATAAAAAAACTATCACACGCAGACACCGACTCTAATGGTCATGACATGCATATGTGGCCTATCCTCTGCTGTCAATCATCTTTCAAGATCTTCAATTGGCAATTCCCCATCTGATTCTTAATCTTATTCGACTTGTAGTGCCCGAAGGGTTTTCACTATCAAGCCTCTCTCATTTTGGGTTTTTCTCTCAGCTTTCATCGCCTTATGGTGTCCATGAAGATTTTCACCGATAAGACTCTCTCATTTATATCACTTTCCAGCTGGGGATTTGGAGTGTTGCCGGTATGACTCTCTCTGCTGGAGATTAGAGTCCTTTCTGCTGTGGAACAGAATGTTATGTTCGCCGGTAAGACTCTCATTTGTCTGACTTGGCATCTTTTGCAGACTGGTCAGAAGGTCTTTCTTTGGACCGTAATGTGGGTTTTTTGGATAGGCTTAGAAAGAAAGGGTATTAAAGGCTCAAAAACAAAATAAATTTGGGGTTAAAAATTACAACATTCGGAATCAATTTTGCTTACCACGAGCGCAACCCTTTCCCCAGTTTCTTGCTTGGGGATTATTTATTTAAATTTTTTTTTATTTATTACACCATGCATACCATGCACATTATGCACACTATGCACCCTATGATCGAGCCGTGAAGCGCCTACGTATCCTCTTTGAGGAATCAGGTCAAACGTAGTTCCCAATTCCTCTTTTTTCATTTGACTTTCTTTTGTTTTTTTTTCATTTTTCTTTTTCTTTTTCGTTTTTTTTTCATTTTTTCTTTACCTTCCAGGCTCGTATTTCCTAGTCGTTGCTATTGATTCCGAACGAGGGGTATGAAAGAAAATAAATAAGGCTCAAAAGGGGTAACGAAGGATAAAGTGTTTAGGTAGCAGAATAAAATGCCTTCGTCATTCCAGTCTTCAAAACATGCCAAGTGCAAACAACACAATTGAACATAGATTTATAGTCTCTTCCGATGGTGCTGGACTTGACAATTATGTTAAACACTTGCTTTTTCATTTGTCATTTCTAAAGCACTGCTGGGCGACACTCTCACTCTCATGCACGACCCTCATGCCAATTTGGCGAATCTTGCATTTAACGGTTTTCTTTATGTTTTACTTGCCCCAGTTCCACATGACTCGGGCTTCAAATAATCTCAAACCGTTCTTATTTCCTTTAAATGCTTTGATCACCTTCCCAGGGTTTTATGATTAACTTTATAGACTAGGCCCAAACTGTGTGCGCATGTCATGTCCCTAGAATCGGCATTGAACGAAAATGACAAAAGGACTAAATAAAAAGATGACTGGAAATAATAAAAGACCGGCTTTTGTATTAGACTTCCGGCGAAATGGTTAGAAAAACAAACAAAACAACCAGAATAAAATCTTAACACAACATCAACGAGACTTAAACAAACTGATACGACAAAAATGGAAAGATAAGAAGGTTTGACACAAGACAATATTCGGATTACAACCCTAAGAATAATCCGGATAACAGAAATGACAACAAAATAAACCACCAACAGCTTCTCTCTTGCTAACCAAGGAACGGAGCGTCCTCCCATTTTATCAAAATTGGCATCTTAGCCACTAAGCTTTGCATTAGTATTGCCAAGACCATTATCAGCTTCCATATCATCAACCTCCGTCAACAAGTTCTCGATAGGGTTCGAGTGCTCCATGTTACTGTTATCGATCACAATCCGCCCTTCTTGGATCATTTTCTCTACTTCCCTTTTCAAATTACGACAACTCTCAATGTTGTGCCCTATGACATTGGAGTGGTACGCGCATTGCGCTGCCGGATCAAAGTTTCTTGCATGTGGATCTGGAGTATATGCGGGGAGCGGCTCAATCAAGCCAGCATGCTTTAGCCTTTCAAACAGACTTGCATAAGATACTCCGATAGGGGTGAGAGCCTTTCCTCGTTTCAGCAACCTTTCGTTCCTAAATGCTTGATTGGGCCGGAAACCTGATCCAGGGGGCTTCCGGTAGGCTTGTGAGGGTGGATAGGCCTTCTGTGGAGCTGGGTATTTGGAAAGTGAAGCCCATCTTTGGGAACCTCGTGGAGAGAAGTAGCATTGGGGAGGGGAGTAGCGTGGACGAGTGATGGAGCTACTCGGGTAGCTAGGAAAGCTGTCATAAGTGGGTTGGGATGGAGAGTATGGGGGATGGGTAATGCCAGAGTTTGAAAAGCTTGGCGGTGGTGGGGGTGGTGCTTTCCCAGTTATCCATGCCTGATACATGTCTGCCACATGTTGTCTAAGCATTTTCACTTCTTCTACCAACCCGTTGTTCTGTTCGACCAATTGTTGTCGGTCATCAGTACCGACCCATCCTGTTTTGATGTTCTGTGTCATTTGCTTTGCAGGGAGGAGTTACCACAACCAACCACTTTTCTATATATGAACACAACAAAAGGAAGCCAGCACATTAGTGTCAGGGCATTTGACAGATAATCATATATTAGAGATGCAATGCACCTAAGCAGTTAAACTGTTCTATCAGAAATGCGATGCACTTGCGCTTTCCTTTATTTTTCTTTCTTCCTTTTTTTTTTTCTTTTTCAGTGATGGTCGAATCTTATAGAGATTGCCTACGTATCATGACCCCGCATGAATCAGACCTTGCGTAGTTCGGACCAATGAAAGATAAGCAATACTAATCATTTTTTCAATTTTCATATTAAAATAAATTGGGTTTCAAAGGTTTGAAAAAGACCTACAAACTCGAATATCAAACAACCCACATATTTTAATCAAAAGATTTACAAACTCCAAAAATAAATGGCCAGCTTCCTTTCTCTGTTTGACAAATGCAACCGAACGGTTATTTTTGCAAATGTGGCCCCTTCCAAATTTTGAGGCCGGAGAGGATTATTTTACGACACTTTACAAACTTGTTCATTCTTTTACGAAAATAGCCTTTCGACAATTGAAAGATACTCTAGGGCTATTTCGGCAAGAACGGTTTAAGACGCGGTCAAAGCTGGCTCGGCTTATTTTGACCAAAAATCCAAACGGTATTCACCTGACCGTTGACTTTTTTTTTTTTCAAATTACAATAAAAACCAGGTGTTGCAACACGGCCCTTCAGCGCCTCGGGGACGAAGATTTTTTAAGGCTGTGTGGGTCAACTGAACCAAATTTTAAAAAATGACCCAAAGGTGGCTGTTTATGCAAAGTCAGCCTTCCAGCGTCCCTTTCGGGAACATTCGGCTATGTCTTGATAAAACAGCGTCACCCGACTTCTTTATGACAAAACTAAAATTTGACATATTTTTTTTTGCTATTTTGTTTTAGCAAAAAGTGGAGGCTGGACACTGCCCGACTTATTTATGAAAAAAATTAAAATTTTGACATGTTTTTTATTTATTTATTGGTTTTTGGCTATTTTAGCAAAAATGGGGGTTGGACCCGATGAGGGTTGCCTACGTATCTCACATCCGGTGAGAATCAAACCCGCGTAGTTCGGGCAGGTCATGAATAAAGTAAATAAACTGATTTTAAATTATGATTATTTTTTTTATTTTTTTTTTTTGTAAAAGAACTGCTTTAAAAGAAGAAAGGAAGTATTTTTATATTTTTTTTTGGATTTTTGATTGATTTTCTTTTTGAAAGAAAGACTTCTAAGAATTCATTTTCTTTTGATTTTAACTTTGAGAATTTCAAAAGTAAAAGGAAGATATATTTTTTTTTTTGTTTTTTCTTATTCTAAAGAAGAAAGAAAATATTTTTTGGAATTTTACCTCTAATAAAAGAAATGCTTTCTAAATTTTTTTTTTTGAATTTTGAATTTTCTTTTCAATTTTTAAAGAAGAAGGAAAATATTTTCGGATTTTTTTTATTTTATTATATATATATATATATATATATATATATATATATTTTTTTTTTAATAATTAAAAAGACTTTCTAAAGAAGTCAATAATGGAAAATATTTTTGGATTTTTTGTTTTGAAAATTGGGAGTCTAAACAAAACTTTTCTAGACTTTTTTGGCAGGACAAATATTTTTGCAACAAATAAAGATATATATACATTTTTTGAAAATAAAGAAAAACTTTTTGGATTTTTATATATATATATATATATTTGCAACAAATAATAAAACCACTTTCAACGCCCGACTCTTTTTATTTTATTATTTTGAATTTTTCAGAAACGAATAAAAAAAACTATTTTAAAAGTAAGACTCTTTTTCATTGTCATTTTCAGGGGAAGACAAACTATTTTCCTTTATATATATATATATATATATATATTTATTTTTTATTTTTTTGAAAAATAAGACAGAACAACGATTTTTTTTCTTTCTATTTTTTCTTTGGTTTTAATAAAACAAACTAATAAAATATTTTTTTTCATTTTCTCAAAATTTCGGCAGAGTTTTGACAGTATTTGGGCATTGGTTTTTTTTTTCAAAAATAAACAGTCAATTCCCTAACCGCTATTTCTTTTTTTTCAATTTTAAAATATTATTCATGATATTCAAAAGTCAGTCAACACACAAATCCGGATCAAATAAATGCGCAAGTAGCAGCAAGTAAGATGCATCAGGATGGTCATTTTTTTTGGTACACCTGTCCTAGACAGACCCAACCCCTGTGTTGAGTCTCCAAAGTCAAATGCACGTGATGCAAACAATCGCTCCTACTAGGGATCCGGCATGAAGCTGAGTTATTCTAAGTGAAAAAACCTGAGGCATATTGATCTAGCCCTGGCTTAC
This sequence comes from Nicotiana sylvestris, assembly GCF_000393655.2. Taxonomy (NCBI): domain Eukaryota; kingdom Viridiplantae; phylum Streptophyta; class Magnoliopsida; order Solanales; family Solanaceae; genus Nicotiana; species Nicotiana sylvestris. The sequence continues at coordinate 163,389,401 of NC_091065.1, forward strand.
CCAAACGGACAGTTTGAGCCGAAGCGGGGGCAACGTACCGGGAGCACGAAAGTCTACCCGGCCTAGTTACTTGTCCCAACTTCGTCTTATTTGGTATGACTTTAACAGAAAGGTGGGCCACGCGCACGTGTGCACCATAAATTTAGAAGACTCAGAAAGAAGGGGGTTTCGTAGCAGTTGTATATATTCATAATTCAAATAATATTAAAGCGGTAAAAGTGTCATTTAGCACATTGGGCATATATCATGTAAAAAAATCAGATAATAAATAAAGCCAACTATAACAATTATTTTAAGCTCGAATTCTTGAACCCTGAACCAGTGGTTCTGGGTTTTGACTCCCCAGCAGAGTCGCCAGAGCTGTCGCACCTCCTTTTTCCGCGCCCGCGAGGGTGCAAGGGAGTTTTCTCCAATTAAAGGACAGTCGAAACGGGATTTGTTTGTTTGTTTCAGAGTCGCCACCTGGGAATTTTAAGGCGTCCCAAGTCACCGGTTTTAATCCCTGAATCGAGGAGAATATGACTCTGTCTATTTAACAGTCTGCGCACCAGAAATCCGGATAAGGAATTCTGTTAACCCGGGAGAAGGTGTTAGGCATTCCCGAGTTCCGTGGTTCTAGCACGGTCGCTCAACTGTTATATTCGGCTTGATTATTTTGATTTGTAAAATACATTTTTATTGCATGATTTTATTGTTACCGCTTCTATTTATATTTAAAGACCCTTCTTTGAATCGAATCACGCGTACGTATATTCGTGTTATAAATTATATTTTTAAAAAAACATGCGGAGTTGTGTCACGCGCACGTGTACACGATAATATAGATAATATATTTATTAAAACAATTATTTTCGAAATTGTGCTTAAATAAAATCAAAAACATTCGCCCTTTTTGTATAATTAAGTAGTGAACCTCACATCTCGGGGTTTTATGAAATTAATAATGATATTCTCCGAGGAATCCCTTTTATTAAATATTCGATCGAAGTTGCGCGAACGCATAATCCGAATTGCTTTTAGAAATATAATCAGGTTACGCGAACGTATCCCTAATCACAAAAATATTCTTGATAAGGTTCTCTACAAATTGTTATTACGTGTTGACCGCGAGCCTTATTTTACACATATGAATCATATATCTCAAATTTTAAAGAATTAATGGCGTGAAGAAGAAAACAGACAATATGTATCTAAAACTAACATTTTTTGTGGATACAACATTTGGATGTCCATAAATCGAATGGTGTATAAAATTGGGAAAGAACTTAAAATGATAAACAAATTAATAGTTTCTGCAGAATCTTCATTGTTTCATTTAAGGCGAACTCTTCTTCTATATATCTTTTACATAAAATGCCACGATTTGTTTATAAATCCCATGTCCTTCTCATGTATTTGTTTTAGTCCAAAGTTATAATTATTTAGTTGATTTTTGATTACGAAGATTGAGTTTGAGATAAATAAACCAATTCTTATTCTCTGCCTATGCGAATATTTGCAAACACTAACTCTATATTTTGTAAAAAAAAATCATCGACATTATTTCATACATTAAAAGAAATGAGTTGATTTAACTACGCCATTTGTTATTAATAAAGAGAATTAATCTACCAATTGATTTAATAAGACGACATCATCTAGCCTTAAACAAAATTGGATATTTGACAAAATAAGCTAGTAATGTAATTTCTGGGTATTTCCGTACTATTCTTTACTTAGCTAACAATATCACAAGATTTAATTAATGGCCAATTTTCTGCAATGTTCCCTATCAATTCAAACAGTAAATGTCATCACTAGTCCTCAAAACATATAAGATTATCGTGGAATTTACTACTCCAGAAGGTTAATTAGTTAACAGTTTATCATGTCAAGTATAATACTATACTAACCAATTAAAACAAAACTGAAACTTAAACTAATAAAATTTAAATGAGTAGAAGACATCCTTATAACCAAACTTCATTTACTTGCCATGTTGAAGCTTTTCATGACATGAATTTACAGATATGTACCTGATATTGGAAGCAAAAGAAAATGATGATGAGAATCAGCAGCAATAATAACAGTACAATAGCAACAACTGCCCAGCAACAGTAACAACCCAGTAACAGACCGGTGGAGTAGTAATCCCAAAAACAAAAGCTTTAAGCTTTAAATGAAACAACAACCATTAATACTAATTTCAAACAAAGAAAGAAAGCAGTAGATTTTTTTTAGTTTTATTTTTATTTTGAAAGCTTAAATATTTTTCAGAATTTTTCTCTCTTCTATTCTCTGTCCGTTTTTTCTCTCTATCTGTGTGTGTATTTTTTTTCGTATCTCTCTCTATTTCTGTTCTCTCTTTTTTTATTCCATGTCTTGTGTTCAAGACTTCTTCTTATAACCCATCCCATAAACCTTTCAATTAATTAAAATTCATACTTTTTCTCTACCCAACCCATTATCTTTCCACTCATCCCCATTACATTAAATAAACATATCACACCACCCCATTATATTTTGTCCCCCATGCTTCATTTAAAATAATGCAAGATTCCCCCTTTAAATTAAATCTTGTCCCCCCTTTATATTAAATAACCATATCACAACCCACCCCATTTTATTTTGTCCCCCATGCTTCATATAAACAATTACAAAATGTACAATTCCTAAACTACCCCTCTGACCCTATTGCAAATTACTATTTTACCCCCGAAAGTACTATAAATTACCAAACTACCCATCAGCTATAACACATCAATTAATCAAACTTAACCAAAATATAGACAATATGATCAATTTCTAACAATGTTCAAACAACAATATGAACACGGATGAACATCATAACAACAATATCACATGAACACGATTTTAACAACATTTCAACAACAAATCACATGAACACAAATTGAACAACAAAGAACAACTAAAATTTGATTGAACAATATTTTAGCAACAAACCTATTTTCGGATTTAAACAACAACAACAATCAAACAAGTACATTTAGATTAAATTCAATAATATTGAACTTAAAATCAACCATAACAACATTACAACCAACAATTCCTATATCAAACTTAAACAAGATTATGAGACAAATTCACGAAATAATCATAAATGATAAACAAGAAATCAAACTATACAAAATTCGGATTCAAGATCATCCAAACAAAGTATGAACATGAATGAATCTATTCTAACACAACAAACATGACGGATTAAACGATTAAATCAATATATTTCCTTTAACACAACTAAATTCTTTTTAGACAAATAACAAGATCGATGAATAAACAATTATGAACTTAAGCTTGAACTTAACAATATTAACAATTTCTAACAATACATAAACACATGAAACAAATTGAAGAAATAGTTAATTAAATTTCAATTTGAATCTAACAAACATCAAACTAACAAATATTCACTTAAACAATAATACAAACATGAAATGAATATGAAAACAACTAATTAAACTTCTATTTTGAAATCTGAAAATTAATTTAACAAACAACATGAACAAACTAGAAAATTATTTCAACGACGAACAAATCAAATATTTGCCGATTTTAGATTCGAAAGTATCAAAACAAAATACAGACAAAATAAAACTCAAAAATCTACTAACCGGACTGACATGAAATATGTATGGACTAACTCGACGAACCTCGACCAAACTCAACCGAGCAGCTCGTCTGAAGATACAGCAGCTGGACGAAGGAGAAGTGATGAACGACAGCAGCTGGAACGAAATAGAAGTGATGAACGGAAGCAAGAGCAACTGGGAGATGAAGCAGACGACCAACGAACACGAGCAGACGACAGTAGTAGCAGCTCGGAGGAACTGGACATCGAGCAGCAACAGTCCGGCGACAGCCATGGCCATGGTGATGCCCAAGCTCGGAGAAGCGAAGCAGTAACGGAGCAGCGGAGGCTTGTTTTGGCCTCAAACTGCTCGACGGAAGCAGCTGGCCTCAAGCTCATCCATGGCGGAATGAGCTGGACGACGAGGGTTGTGTTCATTTGGTTGTTTGGTTGAGACAGAAGCAGCATGGTCAGCCATGAGCGTCGAGCTCAAGCTTGAGCTCGACGAGCTTCGTCAATGGCGGATAGGGCTAGGAATTTCGGACGAAGAAAAAGAAGATGAAGACGATGTAGCCATGGGTGGTCGGAGAGCAGCTTTGTTGCTGCGTCAACTGTTGGACGGTGGTCGACGGGCGGACATGGGAGGGCAACTTGGAAATTGAGGAAGAAGAAGAAGATAGGAGGGTGGCGGATGATTTTGCAAATTTTTTAGGGTTTTCTACATTTTGTTTTGTTTTGTTTTTTTGTAAAATGTAAGACAAAAGGGGTTTGGGTCTTTTGGGTTATGGACTGGGTCGACCCAGTTCGAAATGGACTGGGTCGTAGGGAAGATTGGGCCAATTTTTGGGCCTGTGGCTTGAAATTGAAGAAGAGGCCTAATTCCGACTTTCTTTATATTTTTGCTTTCTTTTCTTCTTTTATTTCTCTAAAACTAAATTATAAAAATACTTAACTTATTATTAAGAACTAAATTAAGTTATAAAAGTGCAAATTAACTCCCAATAACAATTAACGCACAATTAAGTAATAATTAAGCATAAAATTGTATATTTGGACATTAAATGCTAAAAATGCAAACGATGCCTATTTTTGTAATTTTTATTTTTTGTAAAACAAATTTAATTACTAACAATTGTAGAATTAAATCCTACATGCAAAATGCCACATATTTTCGTATTTTTTATTAATTTAGCAAAATAAACACGCACAGACAAATACAAATAATTATTCAAAATATCACAAAATATCACAAAATTGCACACCAAAGAAAAATCATTTTATTTTTTGAATTTTTTGGGAGTAATTCTCATATTGGGCAAAAATTACGTGCTTACAACAACGGGTTAACATTTCATCCTTAGCTCGAAATAACACCCCAAGGGCCAAGGGCCATCGCCAAAAAGAAGAATTCGACCTCGCTCGAATTACAACGGGTTAACATTTCGGCCTTAGCTCGAAGTAACACCTCTCCGGCCAAGGGTCATCGCCAAAAAGAATAATTCGACCTCACTCGAATTACAACGGGTTAACATTTCGGGATTAGCTCGAAATAACACCCCTACGACCAAGGGCCGTCGCCAAAAAGAAGAATTCGACCTCGCTCGAATTACAACGGGTTGATATTTCGGCCTTAGCTCGAAATAACACCCATACGACCAAGGGCCATCGCCAAAAAAAAGAATTCGACCTCGCTCGAATTACAACAGGTTAACATTTTTGCCTTAGCTCGAAATAACACCCCTACGGCCAAGGACCATCACCAAAAAGAAGAATTTGACCTCGCTTGAATTACAACGGGTTAACATTTAGGCCTTAGCTCGAAATAATACCCTTACTGCCAAGGGCCATTTCCAAAAAGAAAAATTCGGCCTCGTCTGAATCAATACTCGGCCTCGTCCGAATCAACTTCGGCCTCGTCCGTATCACCTTCGGCCTCATCCGAATCAATACTCAGCCTCATCAGAATCAACTTCGGTCTCGTCCGAATCAATACTCGGCCTCATCTGAATCAACTTCGGCCTCGTTCGAATCAACCTTCGGCCTCATGTGAATCAACCTTCGGCCTCGTCCGAATCAACCTTCAGCCTCATCCGAATCAACCTTCATCCTCATCCGAATCAAACTTCGGCCTCGTCCGAATCAATACTCGACCTTGTCCGAATCAACTTCGGCCTCATCTGAACCTTCGGCTTTGTCCGAATCAACCTACAGCCTCGTCCGAATCAATACTCGATCTCGTCTAAATTCACATTCGGTGACCTCGCCCGTCCAGATCCGAGGACGCGAATGACCTCCTATGATGTCGCCATCCTTGCCAAAGCCTCCATCCTGGCCTCGACGGCCTTCTCCAACTCTACCGTCTTCTCGATCGACTCATCACTCGAGCCATTGGCTCTGATTAAGCTCTGCTCAAGTTCAGCCCGCAGGGATACCACTTTGACCTAAAGATCGGCACCCTCCGCCGCGATCCACACTAGTCGACCTCCCCATCTGAATTTCTCAAACTACGATTAATGAAGTCCACTCGCCGAGCTCGACCAAAAGACGACCTCGTCAAGCAGAGGGACTAACTGTATGGGTCAAAATAAGATCAGAGAAATTCGGCACGCGGAGACAACAAGCCGAGGTCGGACAGTCATCAATAAGGTCGAGGTCGGACAGTCATCAATAAGGCCGAGGTTGGACAATCATCAATAAGGCCGAAGTCGGGCAGGCCAAGGTCGGACGGTCGTTAATAAGGCCGAGGTCGGGCAGTGATGAAACAACTAGTTTGCTTTGAATCCTCAAAGGGAATATTCCCTCTAATTGTATTTTTTAGGATTTTTCTATGGATACCCCTTATAAATAAGAAGAGAGGACTTCCCAAAAAGGGGGGCTCTCTCTCCCTCTCTCTCTCTAGAAAATATGTAAACACTCATCTCTAGATGAGAGGATCTGAGATCCCAGACCTTCATCAGATCCAAAAAAGGTACTAAGGTTCTTGTATTTGTTGATCATTCATCTTTATCAAATGAAAGAGGATCCGTCTCACTCACGATTGGGTGAATCTTTTCCTTTATTTACATATTATTGTCATTTAATGTTACTTAATGCATCTTTCTTTGTGCTATTAAGTCTGGCCATAATCACTGTCAGCATTTATATTTAGCTATATTTTTCTATTCATATTATTCATCTCGGATCTAGAATTAATTATCATTAACTAGGATTTACCCTCTATCTTCTTATTTAATTAGTTTAACAAAAAAAGGTCTCATACTTTTTTTGGTCAAACACTAAATAACAAGAAAATCCGATAAAAATAACAAGAGAACCACCAATTCATATAGTTTAGGCTATTAATTTTACTAAATTAATCCCCATGTAGAAATATATCGTGAGATTGCGACTTGTCACCATACAAAAAATCTCAAAATTTCTTTTTTCATCATTTTTAAAACTATATAGTAAGTATTCTTGATTGATATTTATTTCTACAAAGCAACACACGATGTAGATATTTTATATTGCCCCTTTCATCCGGAAATTGCGCAATAAAGTACACTGTACACTCATTCACCACTTTTTCTTTTTGCATTTCTTTGACTGAGCAGCTTGTGTCTGGACAATGACAATCTTTAATCTGGGAAGTATTTCATAGAAATATCATAGAAAATATCAAGAAGCTCATGAGTTTCTAGGATATTTGTGCTGCTTAGTGCCTAAATTATCCATCAAAGTTTACATTGCCAAAAACATTAAACTCCCATTTGGACATACATTTTTTTTACTTTATTTCAAAAAAAAATTTATTTATTCATGCATGGAATTTGATAAGCTTTTGAAAAAAAAAAAAATTGAACAAAAATTTTGAAGTTCCAAAAACTGATTTGGGCCAGTTTTTAGAATTTTTTTCTTTCACTCACAAAACTTTAATTTTTTCAAGTAAAATACATGTCGAGACAGAATTTCAACTTTAAAAAATTATTTTTCAACACAACTTTAAAAACTATATTTTTTTAAAAAAATTTAAACAAAATTTGTGTCCAAATGAAGAGATTTGTACAACTTTTTTGCCAAAAATTCCACCCTACGGGTAAGGGCCTTGATTTGTGGCTCCGGAACCGAAATGTGGTCTTTTTTGACTCAAAATACTTAAATAGGTTAAAAAAAATTTAGATACCAAAATATGTAAAATACGGTTATAAACCACGTTTTACCTTAACGGATGTTTGGGACGTTAATGTAAAACGCGGTTTATAACTGTGTTTTATATAAAACGTGTTAAATGAAGCACGTTTTACCTATATAAAGCGCGGTTCATTAACGCGTTTGATATAAAACGCATTAACAAACCGCGCTTTGCATGTTTTGTGAGCCCAACAATAACTCTTTTGTGCTTAACTGATATACCAATAATTTAAATATGTAAAACGTCCTTTTAAACTATATTTTACTTCCAAAAATTTGACCCCCCCCAGATTGGGCATTGCCTTATTTAAAGGCGTTAAGGGTTTTGAGAAAAATTATTCAGAAATACTCCAACTTCGTGATAAATTTTTCTTGTTGTTAAATTCTCAAGCTTTTTTCATAATGTCTGAAGAGCGAAAAGTAAGGGTTTCATTATATTGGGGAGGGGGGGGAGGGAGGATGAGGTTGTGGTGGCGAATAACCCAGTGAGATATAGTTTATCTCCACAGAGTCAGGTTAAGTTGCTACTTACAATGGAGTACGATAGACCGGTATCGTTGTTATGCAATAAAATGAGGTTGAGCAAACGTTCAGTGAATCTTAAAATAACCAGAAGATATCCGTATTTTGTGACTCGGCAAGGGGTTGCTTGTTACGCTGAGTTTATAATCGAGGATGATTAAACTCTGAGAGATTTTTTGGGGACTCCGGATGAATACGAGAACTTATTTTGATAAAAATGTTGGAAGTGTACGTGAAGGTTGAAGACGTTTGCAATAATGATGTTGTGCAAAGCAGGGATAACCCTCAATCATCGGGTAGTTATTCTGGAGCAGTTTTTGCCCAACAGGTTCCGGTTGAAAGAGTTTGGCCGGATCTAAACATATCTCCACGGGCGAACGAGGAGCGAGGAAATAATTTCTCTCTTACTTTACATAATCCACAAGACGACTGGTAACTTCAATTTTCCTTTGTGTATGATGTTTATTTTTGTAGTATTGAATTTGTGTTAATACTCATATATTCCACAGGGGAAACCATCCAGATATGAATTTTACGGGTTATGAACCCACGCCTAGTTGGAATATGCATAGTTTTGGTGTGTTGGATCACGGTGGTCCATCTGAGAGTCATCACCAAGAGGATAATGTCCATCATGGAATGTCAACGCATTAAGGCTTGTAAGTGAAGTGATATAACTATATGTAAAGTATTTATCAATTTCAGTAGCTTATTATTTTATTGTTCGTGCAGTGAAAACGAGCAACTTGATGGTCCTGTCCTCACTCAGTTGCCCGTAGACGACGTATTTACTCGGAATTTGGCAGATGCACAGAGTCAAGAAGATAATAGTGATTATGACAACAATGCCGACGATTTTGGAGATGACACACCCTTCCCTGACGAGGGTGATGATGGGAGGAAGAGGATGCCGAACCTTAGCTGACGAGGGAGCATGCTTCACCTTCTGTTAGACCAAGAGTGTATGAGTCCCATATGTCGTTTCATTCAAGGCATATTCCCTACCTTGATAATTTACCAAGTATGCCGGATGTGGATACCCTCACAAGGGATCTTGACGAATTCGGACAACAATGTGGGATGAGTCTAGACCAACAGTGCTGGTAAAGGGCATGTTTTTTTCTGATAAAGTTCGCCTAACCAGGGCTGTAAAAATGTACAGCGTAAGAGAGTGTCGTGAGTTATGGTATGTGAGTCAAGTCCGGATGTATACAAGGTTGTTTTCCATAGATGGTTTACGAATTGTCATTGGATGCTACGTGCGAGTAAGAAGAAAACAGGGTTGTGAAAAGTGGATAAATATATTGGCACCCACAATTATGAAATGGACACATTCAATGAGAATCACTTCAACTTGGATGTTGACTTGATTTCTCTTCAACTGATTCCACACATTGAAGCGTTCATTAGGTACAAAATCAAAAAGTGTATTACATCCGTCCACCAGGAATATTGGTGTACTATTACCAAAAGAAAGGCAAATCTCGGGCACAAACGTGTACTTGAAATTATTTATGGTGACTGGGATAGGTCATTTGCATCTCTACCCAGGTACATGGATGCATTGAAACACTTTAACCTCGGAACTATTGTTGAATGGAAGCTTGAGCAGAGTGCAAGAAGACCAGAATATATATTTAGATATGTGTTCAGGGTATTTAAACCAACAAATTGATGGTTTTGTGCATTACCGTCCGGTAATTTCCATAGACGGTACTCATGTCTATGGAAAGTATGATATTAAGTTGTTGATCGCCATTGCAGTAGATGCTAATGGACAAATATTTCCACTAGCCTTTGCCATATGTGACAATGAAAGCGAAGAGACGTGGACGCTATTTTTGAACCACTTGAAGCAACACGTTTTCAAACAACGTTCAGGTATTTGTCTAATATCTGATCAACATGGTGGTATATTAAGTTCAGATAGGTTTTAAATGTCCTTGCCTTATGTTTTGATGATCTAACAAACTTACTGTTAAAAACCAGATAAAGAACCTGACCCATTTGAACTATACTGCAAGTTTAACGAATTCCAGCTAAATGTGAACTGCTACAGCTTCAGGAGCTAGGAAACCAAACAATGACCTGATACCCTTGTGATTCTCTATAGCAGTACAAAGTCAATTGGACACAACTGGAAACGAAGTGACCGCCTGCACTGTTTCTGCCGCACTGCACTGTTTCTAGTGACCAACTAAAGTGCTCACATCATTTCAAATGATGTGATCAAGGTGTACCAACAATGAGTTGATATTAAAACATTACTTGAATGTTTCAGTTTCTCATTCAAGCTTTTTGCAAAAACAGAGAAATCAATTCTCACAAGCTTGAAGAACAAAGTTGAACGCTACTACGGACCAGTTCCTAAAGTCAGTATTTTATTGTCCTTAGTTTAGTTGTAACTTTGTTATTGTACTTATTGTATTTCCTAAATTGCTTAGCTAGAAGCGTTGATTAAGAATGTTCTTGTAAAATCCAAAAACTCTTTGAGTTTATGTTGTGACTAGGTCTGGTCATAAGTAAAAGCCTTTGTAACTATAGAGTGACAAAGTGGCTTGTGGTGAGAGCATCACAAGTTAGTGAAAGTCTTTGTAACTAGGGAGTCACAAAGTGATTTGTGGTAAAAATACCGCAAGTTAGTTGAGTTGAATTCTTTGTAATGGAGTCATTACAAAGTGGCTTGTAATATGTTTTTACAAGTTAGTGAAGTTGAAAGCCTACAGGTGTAGGTCATGGTTTTTGGTCCCCTTGTGTGGAATTTTTTCACGTAAAAATTCCTTGTCTCATTTACTTACAGTTTATTAGCATTCCCAGTAGAATCTTGTAGAGGACCAGGTACTCTACTATTTGGTGGACTCATACAAATTAACAATTGGTATCAGAGCAGGTTCCTCCTATCAGGCTAATACCTAGGAAGGATCCTTAAGGCTGCTCCACCAAATTTTGAAGAAGGTCAATCTACATACCGACCGCGCAGGTTCAATGGATAATACTATAGGTGGTGGAAAACAAGAATGCATGTGTTTATCATGGCCGATGATTCTGAATTATGGGATATCATATATGATGGTCCTTATGTTCCAACAAAGGTACTGGAAGAACTCTTATTTTCAATGACAAAAACCAGTAAAGAATACACTGACGCAGCAGGAAAGCCGTGGAGAAGATTTTTCGTGCCAAGAAGATTCTGGTGTGTGGAATAGGACCTGAAGAATATAATAGAATTTCCACTTGCGACACTGCTAAGGATATATGGGAAGCTTCACAAACAGCTCATGAGGGAACTACCAAAGTAAAATAGTCTAAGATCGATATGCTCACCACCGAGTATGAACTCTTCAGGATGAAGGACGATGAATCTATTCAAGATATGTGCACAATATTCACTTCCATCATAAATGAGTTACACTCACTTGGCGAAACCATTCCTAAAAACAAGCTAGTGAGGAAAATCCTCAGTATTCTGCCTAGCCCATGGGAAAGTAAGGTGAATGATATTACTGAATCAAAGGACTTGCAGGATCTGACCGCAGAAGAGCTTATTGGAAATCTGAAGACCTACGAGTTAAAGAGGAAGATAGACAGTGAAAGAAGAGAACCAAAGAAAGAAAAGAACCTGGTTCTCAAAGCTAATATCAATGACTCAAGTGATGAAGACATTGACATGGCTTACTTAACCAAAATATTTCAGAAAATGGTCAGAAGAAATGGAGAAATGCTAAAAGGGGGCAGCTCTAGCAAACCAAAAAACTATGATCTCTGTCATAAGTGCGGAAATCATGGATACTTCATCAAAGAATATCCTCTCTTGAAGCAAGAATTCTCCAAGAACAACTTTGAAAAGGCAGCTAAGAGGAACTCGGTTCCTTTTAAGGACTTCAAAAGAAAAAATCTGCTAACAAAGTGATGAAACAGGCTCTTGCAGCATGGGGAGATTCCTCTTGTGAATCTAAAGATGAAACTGATGCTGATGATAGTTCCATGATGGCAGTTGAAGGCGAGGAAAATGAATTCGACTCAACTTTTGCTTTGATGGCCAAATTAGATGATGGTGAAGATAATGACAATAAGGAGGTAAATTTCAGGGATGTTCAGAGAAATCTGAAATCCTACTCTCATAAGAAACTCATATCTTTAGCTAGTGTATTGATTGATGCTTATCATAGTCTTGTGGAGGATAGGGATTCCTTGTCTGTAGAACTAGGAGAAGCTGAACAAACTAGAGATGACTTAGTGGTTGTAGTTATTGACCATACGGAAACCATTGAAAAATTCAAAGAAGAAATAAATGATTTCCTGGGAGTAATTGCATACCTAAGGGAAACAATAGAGAGACTAGGAACTAAGTCAAAATCTGGAAATTCTGGAAAAGGAAAAGAGATAGCCAGTTTGGAACACATTAGGCTTAAAAATAAGTTGAAAGTTGTGAGAACTAGGATGTGTGCTGAAATTGAGAAAAACAAGAACCTCCAAACTGATCTGGAAAGAGTAAAAAATGATCTTGAAAAGTTCCTAAAGTGGACCTGGTACTTAGAAGCTACCACTGCCATATACACTAATATTGGTGGAAACATGCAGGAAATAGGGTTCCAAAGGGAGAAAACTCCCTACAATCCTTACAGAAAGTATGTCACTATTTCTGATAACTGGCCCTATACCCATTTTGGGAACAATGGGAACTTCAAAGAAATTGCCAGGCTAGGGTTCAATCTATTCAGAAAAACAAAGTGTTTGCTAAAAATATGACGACAAAAGAGGGACTAGGTTCCACTCACAAAATGCGCACATTACCTGCATGGACTAAGAGAGCTCTTATTCACCCTCTTGCCTACTACAAGGGATCCAAACTTTCTTGGGTTCCTAAAACTAACTCCTAACTTTCTTGTGCAGTGAACAGTGAAAGGAAGCGGTCAACAATGGTTCATGGATAGTGGGTGTTCAAAGCACATAACTGGGAATACCATGGACTTTCTTTTACTAAAAGCCTTTCATGAGGGAGTGTATCCTTTGGCAATGGGAAAAAGGGATACATTCTTGGAGTTGGAAAATTCGGGAAGTCACTCACTCACTATTGAAAATGTGTACTATGTCAATGGCCTTAAGTACAGTCTCATGAGTGTCTCTCAGATCTGCGATAAGGGAAACAAGGTGAAATTCGTGTCCACGATATGTACAGTTACTGATATGGTAACTGGTGAAGTGGTAATTGTGGCCAAAAGATACAAGAACATCTATGTTGCTGATTTCGAGTCCTTACGAAGTGGTGATCTGAGTTGTCTAAAAACTGTTGATGATGATGCTGAACTATGGCACGAAAGACTGGGCCACACAAGTTTTTTTCTTCTGAACAAACTAATCCAGAAGGACCTGGTCCATGGTCTGCCCATGCCAAAATTCAAAGTGCAAAAACTTTGTGATGCCTGTGCTAGAGGAAAGCATGTGAAGTCCTCCTTTAAGTCTAAAAGAGATGTGAGCACCTCAAAACCACTAGAGCTTCTACATATGGATCTATGTGGCCCTATGAGAGTGCAAACCAGAGGAGGAAAAAGATACATTTTTATGATAGTGGATGACTACTCCAGATTCACATGGACTCTGTTTCTCAGAACTAAAGATGAAACCGTTGAGATATTTGTGGCTTTTGTGAAGAAAATTCAGGTAAAGATAGAGTCTAGAGTTGCATGCATTAGATCAGATCATAAGACAGAATTTGACAATGTCAAATTTGATGAGTTCTGTAATAAAAATGGCATCACTCACAACTTCTCAGCTCCCAGAACTCCCCAGCAAAATAGAGTAGTAGAAAGGAAGAACATAACTCTAGAAGTGATGACAAGAACAATGTTAATCGACAGTGGAATTGCAAAGAACTTCTGAGTTAAAGTTGTCAACACTACCTGCTACTTGGCGAACAGATGCATGATCAGATCACTTCTGAACAAAACTCCCTATAAATTGTTGAATGGAAGAAAACCCAAGCTAACTCACCTAAGAACATTTGGGTGCAAATGTTATGTTCTCAACAACATAAAGGATCACCTTGGTAAATTCGATGCCAAGAGTGACGAAGGAATATTTCTGGGCTACTCTTCTCAAAACAAGGCTTACAAGATATATAATAAGCGGACTCAATGTGTTGAGGAAAGTGTTCATGTTATTTTTGATGAGTTTTATCCATCCTATGAGAAGAGTGCTGAAGAAGATCAAGATGGAGAACCCTTACTGGTCCCTGGTGAAGTCATTGACATGACAAACGAAAAGGCAGATATGATGATTCAAGTAAAAGAGCTAAGTGAAGACAATACTGCCTCATCTCCAATGGAACCAAGTACTTGAATTACAACCACTAAAGTTTAATGCAGTTCAGGGAACTCCACTAGCACCTGAGAGAAGAACGTAGGAAACCAGCCAAACGCACCACATCTTCTCAAAATGAACCTCAAACGTCTAACTGGAGACACCAAATCTCTCATCCAATGGACAACATCATTACTCCTCTAAATTCCGGAGTACAAACCAGGTCAAGAGCTAGAAATTCACTTGCCTTTTCAGATCTTCTTTCCCAGATAGAACCCAAGAATATCAAGGAAGCTCTGAAAGATGAAGATTGGATTACAGCCATGCAAGACGAGTTACATCAGTTTGAGAGGAACAATGTTTGGCACCTAGTACCCAGACCCTCAAATCGAACCATTATAGAAAACAGGTGGGTATTCAGAAACAAGCTTGATAAACATGGAATTACCATAAGAAATAAGGTCAGGCTAGTGGTTCAAGGCTACAATCAGGAGGAAGGGATTGACTATGATGAAATGTTTGCTCCGGTTGCTTGCATGGAAGCTATTAGAATTCTAATCATTTTTGCATCTCATATGGAATTCACCTTGTTCCAAATGGATGTAAAAAGTCCATTTTTGAATGGACTTCTTAAGGAAGAAGTTTATGTGAAGCAACCTCCAGGGTTTGAATGTCATGAACACCCTGAATATGTTTTTAAACTGGACAAAGCATTGTACAGGATAAAGTAGGCTCCTTGAGCTTGGTATGAAAGGCTGTCAAAGTTCCTCTTAGAAAATGGCTTTAAAGGAGGGAAAATTGACAACACCCTGTTTCTAAAGAAACGGGGAAGGAACCTACTTATTGTTCAGGCCTATATTGATGATATCATTTTTGGGGCAATAGCTGATTCTCTGTGTGAGAAATTTGTAAAACTCATGCGAAGTGAGTTTGAAATGAGTATGATGGGGGAATTGAACTTATTCTTGGGTCTTCAAGTAAAACATTCCCCAAAGGGTACATTTATTTATCAGCAAAATACATCATGGAGCTCTTGAAGAGGTTTGACATGGAAGCATCAAAGGTAATAGACACTCTCGTTGCTACGGCCACTCGACTAGGCATGGATAAAGCTGGGTCTCTTGTGAATCAAACTATGTATAGAGGCATTATTGGGTCTCTTCTCTATCTTACTGCTAGTAGACCTGATATTGTCTTCAGTGTGGGGCTATGTGCAAGGTTTTAATCAAATCCCAAGGAATCTCATTTGAAGGCAACCAAAAGAATTCTGAGATATCTTAAAGGAACACAGGACCTGGTCCTTTATTATCCCACAGGTGATAGTTTTAACCTCGTTGGATATGCTGATGCATACTATGCAAGTTATCTTGCAGACAGGAAGAGCACTTCTGGAATGGCTCATTTCCTAAGTTCATGTCTCATCTCTTGGGGCACAAGGAAGCAAAACTCAGCGGCTCTTTCAACAGCTGAGGCAGAATATGTAGTCGCAACATCCTACTATGCACAACTTTTGTGGATCAAGCAACAACTAGAGGACTTTGGGGTACTCACTGAGAGTGCGCCCCTTCTATGTGATAACACAAGTGCACTCAACATGGCCAAGAATCCAGTTCAACAAAAAAGGACCAAGTATATTGATATGAGGCATCACTTTCTGAGGGACAATGTGGAGAAAGGATTGATATGCATGAAGTTCTGCAGCACAGAAGATCAAATTGTAGACATCTTTACCAAGGCATTAAGTAGGGAACATTTTGAAATAAACAGAGTGAAGTTGGGGCTTTTAAAGCCCAAATGAGAACTTGATTCCTCATTATTTGGCTATGAAAAAACATCTTCAAGAAAAATTGGCTAAAAGTGTTTTCTGGCCCTGTCTAACTCACCTCAATACCGTTGCAGGTAAACAAGCATGATGAGTATAGAAGCTATAGATGTAGTGCATGGATGATAAACGAGAATTAATATTTTCAAATAACAGGTCAAGAACTTGGTTCTTGTACCAAATGTTAGTAGTTCTGTGCATCCTTTAATACACGTCTTAAAAAGGTACAAAATACAACTGCCACATCATTTAACTTTTTAGATCCTACTGTCACGTCTCTTCACTTCAAATCATTCCATCTCCCTCCGAAATGTTGCACTTCTCCACGTCTAGCCGCCGTTTTAGAACCGGTGCCTATTCCTCTCTCTTCATAATTATCCTCTCCTCATAAAAACCCCTTTTCTATTCTCCCTAACCATAAGTCCTCCATTAGAACTTCCCAAAGCATTTTCACACTATTTTTTCAATGGCCGAGATAAACTCCGACCTCCCTGCCTCAATCGTACTTGCTAATGATAAACCCATGGAGACTTCCGTCTCTACTGAGCCTTCCTTACCCATTATTACACTTCCCGCTTAAATTACACCTTACCCAGATTCTCCATCTCTATATATTTCAGAAACCCCTAAAATTGTTGATCCGTTCTCTCCATCTTCTAAGAATCCCACTAGTCAAAGACCAAGTGGAGAACAAGGTCAAAATCCTAAGGTCACAGAGGGTTCTGCCATTGTTGCTACCGATTTCGTAGTGGCAGTAGTGCCAATTGAGGAAGAAAATATTGTAACCGTCTTTGCGGTATCTGTTGATGGTGTACTGCATGAGATCATCTCTTAGAAAAATAAGGTACAAGGTGTGGGGGATGAAGGGGCTATTGTAACTGCTGAAGGCACTACACTAGCAGAAGCTACTGGGCCCTCTCATGAGGAACCTGATCCCTCTCCAGAGGACCCATGTTAGGGTTCTCATTCTAGGACAATTCTGCTCCTACATTTGATGTTGTGCCCTTGGAAATACAGGCACCTGAAATGAGGTCCAGTGATGAGGAGGACCTAGATAACGTGGATTATGATGCATTCATAGTTAACTGGAGAGTTGTATCCACTCCTGAGTCCTCCACCAAATGACCTACTACCAGGTTGCAAGTTAAGGAGGCCTACGAATCTACCCTTCAAAAGAGCAGAAAAAGTAGTAAAAAGCAAAGAAGGAAGCTGGTAAAAGATGGTGTGCCTGTAAGTGATAAAGGGATTCCTGTGATAGAGGTGGAAGAGGAAACCCGAGATGAACCTGGTTCACTAGTTAGACGGTCTCAGAAAAAGAAGCAGCCTGCTTTAATAGAGAAGGGGTCAACCTCTAGATCCAAGTTGCAGAAGGAGGTGAGTGAGTTCTCGATGTCTGATGAGGATGTGTTAGTCAAATCCAAAGGAAAAAGGAAATTAAGTGGTGAGAAGTCCGGCAAACGCAAGTTTGAAATTGTTCAGGAACCTGGTTCTGTCAAGAGGATGAGAAGTGAAGTCCGCCTTGGCTTAGAATGCCTGAGGCACCAAAAAGTTCTGTTGGGTCGTATTTTTGACCCAACAATCTCTGAGATGGCTGGTATGCGACAAATTCTTGAAATGGTTAAATTTCAACGATGGGCGCATATATTCCAAATAGATGCACCTAAGGTATATGAGGATGAGGTACAAAGCTTCTTTGCTAGCCTCTTTCCCGTTGAGACAGACTATATCTGTGCTGTGGTGAATGGAGTGGACATCGTGTTCGATGTAAAGTACTCGAAGAGATTCTTAAAGTTCCTACAGCTGGTATGTCCAGTGTAAAGGATGTGTGTCAGTTTAACTATAGAAATGTCGTGGTAAAAGACAATGCAAACCAGAAGGGGGACCAGATCTATAAGAAAGTGCTACTCCCTATCTATCAGCTACTGTTCGAATTGGTAAACAAAGTTCTATTGCCTCGAGCTGAGATGAGGTCAGTAACTTCTAAGTCCGACCTGTTCTTGATGGAGCAACTGGATAGCTTTACTCCTATGAGTCTACCTGCTATTATGATTGAACACATGCAAAAGGTTGCCACCTTCAAAGATGGTAATCATGGCCTTCCCTATGGGTTCTTGCTTACGCAAGTGTTTAAATTCTTTGAAGTGCCACTAGGGCCAGTCAAGGTGGGGACTAAGAAACAGACTTTCTCACAGACCACTTTGGAAGAATGCGAGTGCATAGAAAAGAATGGAGGGAGGTAAGAAGTATATCAACCGTCTCACAGCTTATTAATGCTCAGAACAATGCAGCTGAGGAAATTCGTCGGTTAAAGGCCTGGAATGCTATCCTGGAAGGTCAGCAAGACCAAGGGGTTCCGACATCAAATGATGAAGTAGCTCATTTGACAACGGGGAATGTTGATCTCAGGGCGCAAGTAGAGAACCTGAAAGCAGAACTTCTCAATAAGCAAAAGTCGGTCAATGCACGAATAGACCTTGTTCTCCAAACACTTGTTGCAGCTTCCAAACCCTTTAGTCCTAGTGTACCCTAAGTACCCCTTCAGTGAACAGTTTCTAGAAATGTTTTTTTTTGTTTTTTCTTGTTTGGCAGATGTTTTGTTTTCTGTTCTTTGATGTGGTTGGGATGAAACAGTGTTGCTCCCGTATTAACAGTCCAATGTTGCCTTTGCTTAAAGCAAAAGCATATAAATTTTTTATCAATATCAAATCTATCATCTTTTATTATCTTAATGCTTAATTTCTATGTTTCTCTTCTCTATCATGTTGTGTGCACATATGTGGCATGAGTTAGCTCGGCTAGACTTCTTTATGTTATTTATCTGTTTGTGCCTTTTTAATGATTCCAAAAGGGGGAATAAAGTCAGGGGGAACTAATTGTGAAACTTTTCGTTAATCTGGTTCTAAAAAATGTGTAGTAGTTAAATATTAGAAATAAGGAAGGTATAAAGTCAGGGGGAACTAATTGTGAAACCTGTTACTTAATCTGGTTCTCACTGCTCTAAATCCACGTTATCGATGTTAAGTTTGTCATCATCAAAAAAGGGGAAATTGATAGATTTTAAGTGTCCTTGCCTTATATTTTGATAATTTAACAAACTTACTGTTAAGAACCAGATAAAGAACCTGACCCATTTGGACTATACTGCAAGTTTAATGGATTCCAGCTAAATGTGAACTGCTACAACTTCAGGAACTAGGAAACCAAATAAGGACCTGATACCCTTGTAGTTCCCTCATGGTTGTACAAAGCAAATTTGACATAGCTAGAAACGAAGTGACCGCCTGCACTGTTTCTGCCGCACTGCACTATTTCCAGTGCCCACTCATTCCTTGACCAACTAAAGTGCTCACATCATTTCAAGTGATGTGATCAAGGTGTACCAACAATGAGTTGATATTAAAACATCACTTGAATGTTTCAGTTTCTCATTCAAGCCTTTTGCAAAAACAGAGAAATCAATTCTCACGAGCTTGAAGAACAAAGTTGAACGCTACTACGGACCAGTTCCTAAAGTCAGTATTTTGTTGTCCTTAGTTGAGTTGTAACTTTGTTATTGTACTTATTGTATTTCCTAAATTGCTTAGCTAGAAGCATTGATTAGGAATCTTCTTGTAAAATCTATAAACTCTTTGAGTTTATGTTGTGACTAGGTCTAGTCATAAGCAAAAACCTTTGTAACTGTAGAGTGACAAAGTAGTTTGTGGTGATAGCATCACAAGTTAGTGAAAGTCTTTATAACTAGGGAGTCACAAAGTGGTTTGTGGTAAGAGTACCACAAGTTAGTTGAGTTGAATTCTTTGTAATGGAGTCATTACAAAGTGGCTTGTAATAGGTTTTTATAAGTTAGTGAAGTTGAAAGCCTACAGGTGTAGGTTATGGTTTTTGGTCTCCTTGTGTGGGATTTTTCAACGTAAAAATCTCTTGTCTCATTTACTTACAGTTTATTAGCATTCTCAGCAGAATCTCGTAGAGGACCAGGTACTCTACTATTTGGTGGACTCATAAAATTAACAAGTTCTGTAGAGTATTTGCCTGAATGGAAGGAACCCTATTCATACCACCGTTACTGTGTGAGGCACCTAAAGGCCAATTTCCAGAAGAAATATCCCAACAAGGACTTGCATGATTTCGTGTGGACGGCTACAACTGATCACCAGCAGTGCAAATTCAGGAGGCAAATGGAATCGATTCGGCAGCTAGACGAATGAGCCTATCATTGGTTGATGCGACATGAGCTTCACAAGTGGATATTGCATGCGGATGGTGGCAGACGATGGGGAACCCTGACTACAAATGTGTCGGAGTCTTTCAACAGGTTATTGAAGTTTGCAGGTGGATTGCCTCTCACTGCCATGGTCCAGATGACATTCAAATAGATGGTAGAGAGATTTGTTGAAAGGCATAGAGGTGCATCAGAATTGATGGACATGGGTGTTAAATTTATTCCAATACCAATGAGAAGATTTGAAAAATACAGAAGGCGAGCACATTGGCATTCATTTTACAGTATGATCACGACTGGGGTATTTTTGAAGTTCGTATCGCTATCCATAAACACCGGCAGAATAATGTGCATACCATAAATGAAGCCAGCAGGTTGTGTTCATGTGGGAAGTGATCCATCTACCATATGTCGTGCTCACATGCCATCAAGTGCTTTCAACATACAGGTTTAGGACCAACCAACTATGTTGATAGGCAATACAGTGTTGCTGCATACTTAAACACATATATTGGGCAGTTGCAGCCAGTGGGTGCTGAGCATTATTGGCCGCCAGAACCATTTAAAATACTGTGTAACAAGGACTATTTGCGTAAGCTACAAGTGCAAAAAAGAACGTGTACATGGAACTAAACGGATATTAGTGATACCGTTTATGTTCGTAAATGTGGCATATGCTCGCAAATAGGACACGACCGTCGTAAATATCCTTCAGCTGGTTTGGGTGGCGGTGGTAATCCAGCTCCTGGTGCAATTTTACTAATGTGCCCAACTATCAAGGATACACGTAGTGTCATATTTTCATAATATTTTTTGTAATAAGTGTATGTACTTGTTTATGTTGCAAGATGTATCAAATAAAATTATATTTCCACAGCCTTGTTAAATCTTATTGATATTTAACATTTTTCAGTTGAGTAAATTAATGAATTTCTCCCTCCCGTTCATATAATCAAAAATAGTATTGGATTAAAAAATGGAAAAATTTTACGTTCACTTTCGAGTTTTACTCTAAAATTATTAGAAAACTACATTATCAGAGGAGGAAGATGTTTGATAAATAAGTAAATATATATAGCGCGGTTAAATACTACATTATGTATATTGTCTTGTCGATCTGAAAAGCTGCCCGACTGCGAAAACGTTATTTTATATCAGAAAGAATCTTTAACACGCGAAGCATAGCGTGGTTAAATACTACATTTTGTGTAAATATATATAGCGTGGTTAAATACTACATTATGTGTGTTGTCTTGTCGATCTGAAAAGCTGCTCGACTGCGAAAAAGCTATTTTGTATCAGAAAGAATCTTCAACATGCGAAGCATATCACGGTTAAATACTACGTTTTGTGTGAATATATATAGCGCGGTTAAATACTGCGTTATGTGTGTTGCCTTGCCTATAAATAACGGGCGCATTCTAGTAATTTTCTGCGCTTAACCATAACAAATAGAAAAATCTTCCATAAAAGCAGGATTTTTTTTCCGCTTTAACAAATATTTGAACGCATGTATGTACCAATGTGCCAATGTGACAAACGTTGTATGATGGTGGACTGTTGGGATGATGGTCAAGTTGGGCGCAGATACTGGATGTGTGTGAACAAGTTTGGAGGCAACAACGAAAATTTTTGCAATTTTGGAGGTATGACTTGATGAACCCTGTGAGCAGGAATGCTACAAAAAATCTTTGCAGTATCTTCATGATTTGACCAAAAAATAGTGGGAATATGAACGAGAAATTGCGGAGTTGAAGGAGAAACTCAAAGAGGTGGAAAAAGAAAAAAATAAGCTGGAAGAGAAATTTAAGTGGTTGGAGCAGAGAATAATAGGCGGTGGTGACTAAACAATAACACGTATGTGTTGAGTGTAGTACTTTATCTTTATGTTTCCCGTGTCATGTGTTTTCATTAGTTGTACTGAATTTAAATTATGTTAAGTTTCTATGTTTGTGTTTGTGTTGTAGTGTTAAAATAAAGAAGAAACGGGGAAATAAAAACATAATGCGCATATTATATAAAGATAAAAATTATTGTTATTATTTACATAAAATAATATTTACATAGCGTACATAAAATACAAAAAAAGAAAATCAATGTGTCCCACAACCTGTGTGCTTCAATGCAACCGCTGGCCTGAGGCGCATCCCATCCTGCCCGGCTATGCTCTCAGGATCATCCTCATCACGTCGCCTCTTTATCGAAGGATGTGCTGCAGCATGATCGTCACTAGTGCTGGCAAGATCGGTAGAAGGGGCCGCCTGTCCGTTAGCAACCTACAAAAGAATAAGTCAGCTCAGTATATGAATATATATATATAAATATATATATATATTAGTAATGTACATGTTAAATCAAAAAAGATTTCTTACCATGGTCTCGTCGGGCTCCTGAATATAAGCATCCGTCGCATCCTGCTCAGCATCGCACAAAGTGGCCTCCGTGACGGGTTGGGATGAAGCCTTAATAAGAAAATTATAAAGTTATTTATGGAGAATCAATGAGATAAAAACAAATTTAAATTTAATAGTAATACAAACATAAATGCGTCTATGAAAAATCCACAGCACCCGTCGACGATGAGCCATAACTCAGCCGTCACCCACCATCCATATCTCCGATCGACCGATCCTTAGCAGCGGTCGATGGGCCTGAAAAGAACTGCTTCTAATCTCCGGTAATGCTCATGCCCATAATCAATAATGGATCTGACGGGGTCACCTGCGATGCTGTTGGAGTCAATGCCAGCTGAAGGCTATATGACGGCATACTGCTGTGATGGTCGTCTGGCTGATGGTGGTCACCCGGCAGATCATCTCCAACATCCTCAACAAGTGCCTCAACGCCCCCTTGCTGGGGACCACCTCCTCGCCGGCCCCCACGACCCCGTGGGATAGCCCTGTCTCGTGGGGCACCCCTACCTTCGTAGGACAGTCGTGCCTCATGCTCCCCTCGCTCGTGGGATAAGCCTACCTCGATAGTAGTGATCTGGCGCCACATAAGCAGGCACGTGCTCTAAGCGCTCGTCCTCTCTTGCTCGAAGTAGTGTCCGGACAGCCAACTCTGTAACCTGCCGGCCATACCATGCAAAGAGACCGCTCCCTAGCTGGCATGCTGCTGCATCTGCAGTCCTAACTGGTGGGCTAAATGTAGGCCAATAGCCTGCACAACATGTAAAGTATAAATTACAGAACGCTAGATCACAGTTATAAGTAAGAATACCAAATAACATACTAGTGCCTCGTGCCTCCCAACGTATGAAACGTACCGACCGCCAGATCGGTGAATAGGATTCTTGACAAAAAGTCGGGTAACGCCGCGGTACCAACCCATATAATCATGCTCAGTATCCTGCCAACTCGGTGGGGAGGGGGGCAGGAATCATGTCAAATAGCTGGTCCCAAGTAAATATCTGATCCTGTAGCCATGCCAAATATGCGTCGTCTACCCTGGTATGATCATCCCACTGGTAATGTATGGTCTTCCAGGTGGGCGGTGTCGGTACGAGCTGCGGCCTGCCACAATGGTGAAGTTCCCGCTCGGTGGCATGATGCTCCACAATATCAAGGTAGATCAACGGGACGGAAGATCCCCACATAAGTCGGCTGGTCGGGAAATAGCAGGGCAAGCCAGCTATCAATGCGTCATTGTATGGCGTCCAAATGAACTATTAAGTAAGAACAGAAAACGCCAGTATGCGCAACTTGTGTTTGAAGCTATGACAAGTAAACTTAGATATACATTTACTTGCGCGCCATCCAGCAAATCCAAGATATCCCTGCACAATGAGAGATTATGCTGAGCCTCGTACTCGCGCGCATGTCCCGCCGGACAACCCACTTCCTAGCTAGAAGAAACAACTCCGGTGGTACATCTGGATCTAATAGTGGTAGAGGTGGATGCAACTGCAGGAACTGCTCCCAGGCCCAAACCTAACATAAAAAGTTGACGTAAAATTTAAGATATATTTTTACTAGATACGTTAAAATGAATAGAGTATTCAAATATGTTATCACCTGGAGTAGCGGCAAAAATCCAGCAACGCCACGTTGGGTGCCCATGCTCACCCGACACATATTCTTGTACAAGTAGGCAAGAATAGCAGCGCCCCAACTGTACTGGGGTAAATCATCTAGCCGCTCAAGATGATGAAGAAATCTCAAGCTGACTAGGTTCCCCGAAGTGTTCGGGAACAAGACCCCTCTAAACATAAGGAGTAGCAACAACCTCGTATACCGATCAACATGATAATCCGATGTATCGCCATCGATCTCAGGATGCAATGCCTCCAATCACTGTCGAATAGTCGTCAATGGAAAATGACTGGTCCCATGCACTACATTCTCATCCTCTGGCCGGAAAGTAGTGAGCTGCTGCAGCATGTCCAGGTATTGCACACGTGTCATCTCTCTCATGCCAGGCGGCAGAGCAATGGGTTGTCCATCAACGGGCAGCCCATATAAAACCTCCACGCCCTACAGTGTGATGGTGGCCTCGCCAATGGGCAGGTGGAATGTGTGCGTCTCTGGTCGCCACCGCTCTATCAGGGCCGTGACCAAAGACCAATCGAGCTGCAGCCGTCCGATCTCCAAAATCTTATAGAAACCTGTCTCCCGCAAACGTGCGACTACACGGTCATGGAGAACTCTATCATGCAAAAAGTGGCACATGTCGTCCACTCTCCTAACGAGGAGAGTTTGAGTTAGTAACTCTCCCTCCCATATGTGGGCGGACCTATGATCGCCCTGTAAAGACAGTAGCTCATCGTTGGAAGGTCCGGAAAGAATAAGCGGCACCTTCATGTCGTCTACTGTAAATTAAACAACATTAATTACATGTTAGTTTTATAATTTTATATGTTAGTTTGTAAATTAAATAATTAAATTTTATAATTATATAATATTTAATTATTAAAAATTCACATATGGGTTCGAGGCTCGATATTTGGAGCTCAATAGCACCAATTTATCCTGAATTTTTCTATGTGTTAGTTTTATTATTTTATATTTTAGTTTATAAATTAAATAATTATTTTTTATAATTAAATATTCATATATGGGTTCCAGGCTCGTTATTTGCGGCCCAGTAGCACCAAGATATCCTGAATTCTTCTATGTGTTAGTTTTATTATAATTTTATATGTTAGTTTGTAAATTAAATAATTAATTTTTATAATTAAATATTCACATATGGGTTCCAAGCTCGTTATTTGCGGCCCAGTAGCACCAAGATATCCTGAATTCTTGTATGTGTTAGTTTTATAATTTTATATGTTAGTTTGTAAATCAAACAATTAATTTTTATAATTAAATATTCACATATGGGTTCCAGGCTCGTTATTTGCGGCCCAGTAGCACCAAGATATCCTGAATTCTTGTATGTGTTAGTTTTATAATTTTATATGTTAGTTTGTAAATTAAATAATTAATTTTTATAATTAAATATTCACATATGGGTTCCAAGCTCGTTATTTGCGGCCCAGTAGCACCAATTTATCCTGAATTCTTCTATGTGTTAGTTTTATTATTTTATATTTTAGTTTATAAATTAAATAATTATTTTTTATAATTAAATATTCATATATGGGTTCCAAGCTCGTTATTTGCAGCCCAGTAGCATCGAGATATCCTGAATTCTTGTATATGTTAGTTTTATTATAATTTTATATGTTAGTTTGTAAATTAAATAATTAATTTTTATAATTAAATATTCGCATATGGGTTCCAGGCTCGTTATTTACGGCCCAGTAGCACCAAGATATCCTGAATTCTTGTATGTGTTAGTTTTATTATAATTTTATATGTTAGTTTTATAATTTTATATGTTTGTTTGTAAATTAAATAATTAGTTTTTATAATTATAAAATATTTAATTATTAAATATTCATATATGGGTTCCACGCTCGATATTTGCGGTCTAGTAGCACCAATTATATGTTGACTATAATTGGACAGAGTTTGTGTTTGATCTATCAGTTATTTTGATGTATTTTTGAGTATAAGAGATACTTAAACTACAGGGAAACTACGCTAAAAGGCACTATATTTTACTACTCTAAAAGGTACTACATTATACTATGCTAAAAGACACTATATTTTACTACGCTAAAAGGCATTACATTTTACTACCCTAAAAGGGCACTATATTACTAATCTTTAAGCAAATAAATAATATAAACCTGATAAAACACAACAAATACATTGTAATCACAAAAAAATCACAAAAATACATATAAAATAGTAATAGTAATTTATTAAAAAAATTTATTAACAAATAATAACGATTTTACAATTTTTACATATTTTTTAGAATATTAATATCTTAGTCTGGATAAAATAACATACCAATGTAATCACAAAAAAAAACATAAAATAACATGGAATACATTCAAAACAACTAATATGCATTATTTATACGAGTTTCGACATAAACTAAATCGGAACACCTCGATTTATGTTTTTCGGAAAGTTGAAGATTTGAAAATTTGACTCCGAATCAAGCAACCCACAACAATAGAAAGCTTGACTAGGATGTGGGACCAACTTTGATTAGTTTTTGTAGGACGAGTGGAGTCCACTCGAGTTTTTTATCGAGTTAATGGAGAGGAGGAGGGGAGGGGGGAAGGGGGACCGTTGTTTGTTTTTTTTTTAAAATGGGGGAGTTTGGTTCTGTCCAGAAACGTGGGGGAAAGGGAAGGGGACGATACTTATATAGGTAAAGCGCGGTTAATAACTGTGTTTTATATAAAACGCGTTAATAAATCGCGCTTTATATAGCAATCTTATCAGCACTTCCAGGTAAAACGTAGTTCATTAATGCATTTTATATAAAACGTGGTTCATAACCGTGTTTATATATTTTGATATCTAAATTTTTTTTAATCTATTTAAGTATTTTATGTCCAAAAAGACAACATTTCAGTCCGGACTTCTTGATTTGTTAACTGTCATTCATGCTGGTTTGAAGTAAAAAAATATATAGTAATGACTTTAATTTCAATAGGTCGAGAAGTAAAGAAGGAACCTCTTCAAGGATAAGCTTGCATTTAATTAACTAGTTGGTAAGACAATAATTTATTAAAGTTGAAGTTAGTCACATAAGATCATGTCCCATAGCTTATGATTTACTTATGATTCTAGTCATTTTAAGTATTAGGTTTAAAATTAATAATTTAAATAGATAAAATAATTTTTTTAAGATAAATATAGAATTTGAACGAAGGTTACTCCGTTTGATCGAACCGGACTTAAGAGGGACCAAATGCCAAAAAGGCTACATCCGCCCTTGCCAAGAAGCTTCTCAAATACAACCAAAGTATTTGTAATGCAGGACAGCTGAAAAATTGAGCAATACAGCTGCTTATCATAGTCCTGAAAGCTGCAAGCCCATATTGTGTTCAAACTTATATAAATGGATAAGAAGAAGTAGGAATAGTACTGGTCAGACTTATCCCTAAGTAGGCAGAAAAACATCATAGTCGTCTTGGTTGTTTCAGCTGCGGCAACATGCATGTGTCTGCGTAACCAATACATTGAATATTTTAAGTTTAATTAGACCTTTTTGCTTTGGCTTAAACTATAAAATGTAATCCATATATCAGTAGCATATTTGATCAAAGGAAATCTAAAAAAATATAACAATAATGTATAATTAGGGGATTCAAAAAAAAGTTATTTTTAGCCGGTTTGTGTAGTAGTATTATTTTTTAAAAGAAGGAAATTTAATAAATCCCTTATGTTCATCTAACTCCACTTTTGGATGCATATAGATATACTAAGTTACGCACATTATTAACTTATTTATTGATTCTTAATTATTAACAATTAAAGTTATTGCCACGTGATCGGAAGATCACGGGTTCAAGTCGTGAAAACAACCTTTTACAGAAATGCAGGTTAGGATTGCGTACAATAGACCTTTGTGGTCTGATCCTTCCTCGGACCCCGCACATAACGAGAGCTTAAGTGCTCAGACTGCCCTTTTTCATGGTTGCAATAGTGTCTATCAGTTGTGGGCCAGCTCAATAGCTCAAGCTTGAAGAAGACTGTCAAGTTGCTGTTACATTCAGATTATGATACTGTTTGGTCCTGGCTTTAGTTGTCAATCCTATTATCGTTCGTCGGCGGAATTTTTTCTTTAGCTATACATTAAGAAAAAGGACAGTTTGGTGCACAAATTAAGGTATTCCCGTTTATGTAAGGTTCGAAAAAGGACCGCATAAGGTGTGATGTAGATAACATATCTTAACGTAAGTGTTTGTAACGACATTCATACTCGAACCTGTGACTATACGTCATACAGAAATAACTTTTACAAATTATTTTATTAAATTGAGATATCGCAAAAAGAAAATGGAGTAATGAGAATCGAGCTCACCCTTATGCGCGAAAGTCTTTTAATACTGCTAGACTATAAGTTTTGGGGTCGGTAGTCTTAGTTGAGTTAAAGGGAGAGTACATTTTGTCTTTTATTCTTTTTGCCAATCAAATTAAAGAGAGGATTCCATAAACTGTGGTCCAAAGAAAGGAAAACTTCAAAACTTTCGATATCTTAGATTAGGAGAAAAGAGAGATAGAAGATACTTTGTGTAGGCGTTTCAAACTTGAATATCTCAGTTGCCATATTTTACTTCTTTTTCATCTTAAATGGTGGAAATTGACCTTTTCCTTTTATGTCATATAAGTTTTATTAAATTCCGCCAAGTTGAGACTCGAAGTTTGGTTTGGAAGACAAATTCTACTCATGCTCTTAAAACTTGTCATTTCAATGTGTTATTTGCTACTTGTACTTTCAATTTGCATGCTCCCTACCCTTTAGGTTGGTCTTCTAGCCTTTTCTTCTAGAATTATAATGTCATGCAGTCTAAATTAAATTATCTAAATCCTAAGAAGACATTAATGTTGCACAAGGTTTGTCTAGTGTTATTTACATTTCTTGTGTAGTTTGCGAGATGTGGCATGTTATCCAATACACACCTAAAGGGCCGTGTCTGCATTTTCCTGGAGAAATTTAAAAAAT
The DNA here is from genome assembly GCF_000393655.2 of Nicotiana sylvestris. Lineage (NCBI taxonomy): Eukaryota > Viridiplantae > Streptophyta > Magnoliopsida > Solanales > Solanaceae > Nicotiana > Nicotiana sylvestris. Next base: position 163,419,023 of record NC_091065.1, read on the forward strand.
ATTAATGAAGAAAATGAAGTCATCAAAAGATAAGCTCCATGCCTTCTTTCCTTTATCTTTCTAACAGTCACGGGGAGAAGAAAGTAAGATATTAATGTATACAAATTCTATTGTTGTTCTTTAAGAACCCGAAGGGTCACAACTCTTGAGGGATCAGTCAAGTCAAGCTACATATGCAACAAATATACTTGCCTTTTTTCTACATCCTCAGCGAGAAACATGTTTCTAGTCTCAACTGTTTCTTATATCTTTTAATTTTATCAAATGTTGAATCTATTATCAAAGAGAAATTATTAGACTGAGAATTAGGATACGATACTAATACATATTAAAAACTAGTTTAGAAGAGAAACAAACGAGAGAGAGTATTAAAATTCTCGTAGAATCAAGATTTAGATCATGAATTAATACTGCCTTAATTCAACCTTTTTTGTGATGAAAGGCAGAGAATGATGTGACGGTCCATGCCATTAAAAATTAACGACAGCAAATTAAACTAATGGATGCACAGCGCGGGGGACAGTGTAGCAAAGTGCATAAGTGAAGAACATTGAATTGACAGTGCACTACCCTAGTTGACGTCAAGTGGATTTAGGTTTCAGATTTGGGAAGAACAATGAAGGCAAATCCAAAAAATTAATAACAATAATACTAATTAAAGTATACATGCTAATAGCGTAAAAAATTACAAGCTAATATAATCTAACCTAATTACTATGACTGGCTTACCACGAACAATTATATGTTAGTATAGGTTAATATCACCTAATAAGAAAAGATTTTACGCTAAAAATTAAACTCAAAAAAGAAAAGAAAAAAACATGCATATTCTAGGGTTTCGGTCTAGTAAAAAGATCACGCGCAACAAGTGATGTATATAGAATTAGGCGTTGAGTCGAGCGAGCCTAACCTAACTGAAACGAAGCTTTGTTAAAGTATAGTTGCGCGTGAAAATAGTAAAAATATTACGGGGCGCCTTATTTGGTTGTTCCCATTTAACTTATACTTATTTTTTAATTTTTTTTAACTTGTACCAACTTTTTAAATAACTTCAGCCCTCATTCTCCTCCTCATTCTCCTCCTTCGTTTTCTTCTTCTTTCTTCTTCTTTTGTTGGTACAGATTATTTTTTAGGTAAAATTTATTTTACACTGTTGGTGCATAGAAGTTAAAACTTTCTTTTGTACCTTTATATGATTAAAAAAGAAATTATTTTCCATATTTCCTTTTGTGAGTGGAAACTATCAAGTTACCATTGTTTAAGTGACGACGTCTTTGCATTTTAATCGTATTACGGAGCTCATTATTTGTTCTCGCAATCAGGGATGGTTAATTTGCATTTATTTACTTCTTCTTTTTTGGGTTGTTTTGATAAAAATTATTAAGGTGAAAGTTGTTTCTTGTAAAGCTAAATTGAGTATGTTAGCACATAAAAATTCTTGAGCCCAGTGTTGAGATTTTACCCCAAAGATTTTAACAAACTAGCAAGTTGTTTGATGGATGGATCCCAAGCTTATTTGAGCAAATCCTATTCTAAAGCTAGCTTCCAAATAACTTCAGCTCTAGAGCTGAAGTTCGACAGTTACAAAACAAAAACTTCAGCTCTAGAACTGAATTTCACCAATTACAAAAATAAAAATTTCAGCTCTAGAGCTGAAGTTCGCCAGTTACAAAAAAAAAACTTCAGCTCTAGAGCTGAAGTTCGACAGTTACAAAACAAAAACTTCAGCTCTAGAGCTGAAGCTTACAAACAAAATCTTCAGCTCTAGAGCTGAAGTTCGCCAGTTACAAACAAAAACTTCAGCTCTAGAGCTGAAGTTCGACAGTTACAAAACAAAAACTTCAGCTCTAGAGCTGAAGCTTACAAACAAAAACATCATCTCTAGAGCTGAAGCTTACAAACAAAAACTTCAACTCTAGAGCTGAAGTTCGCCGGTTACAAACAAAAACTTCAGCTCTAGAGCTGAAGTTCGCCAGTTACAAACAAAAACTTCAGCTCTAGAGCTGAAGTTCGATAGTTACAAAACAAAAACTTCAGCTCTAGAGCTGAACTTCAGGCCCGACTACTAGAATGCTGAAGTTTTGCGTGATTGCCTTTCCTATTTCAGCCCCGTATGCTGAAGTTATGCGAAAAAGCGGGTACGCTTGCAATTTTTTTTGCAAAGCGGGCACAAGTTAAAACGTGACACAAAAAACGAGTATAGATGCAAATGCCCCGTGAAAATAGTATGGGGTAGTTGCGTAAAAATTGCAAGGGGCGCCCTTTTTGGTCGCCCCCATTTAACCTATACCCATTTTTTAAAAAACTTTTAACTTGTATCCACTTTTTAAATAACTTCAGCCCCCTTTCTCCTCCTCCTTCTCCTCTTTCGTCTTCTTCTTCTTCTTCTTCTTCTTCTTCTTCTTCTTCTTCTTCTTCTTCTTCTTCTTCTTCTTCTTCTTCTTCTTCTGCTGCTGCTGCCGCTACTGCTGCTGTTGGTGCAAATTATTTAAAAATAAATTATAATTGTTGCGTCAATAAGATATAGAGTAGCAATCTGGATCGCTGAACATAGAGATATCGAAAATACGTTATCCAACATTAATAGCAAGTTACAGAGTTTTATTTAATAAACACTATATACAACACTAGTTGGTTTGTCTAATCTGCAAAGATTATTGTCGCTACCCCAAAGATTTTAACAAACTGGCAAGTTGTTTGATGGATAGATCCCCAGCTTATTTGAGCAGATCCTATTCTAAAGCTAGTTTCCAAATAACTTCAGCTCTAGAGCTGAAGTTCGACAGTTACAAAACAAAAACTTCAGCTCTAGAGCTGAAGTTCGCCAGTTACAAAAATAAAAACTTCAGCTCTATATCTAAGTTCGCCAGTTACAAATAAAAATTTCAACTATAGAGCTGAAGTTCGCCAGTTACAAAAACAAAAACCTCAGCTCTAGAGCTGAAGTTCGCCAGTTACAAAACAAAAACTTCAGCTCTAGAGCTGAACTTCAGGCCCGACTACTAGAATGCTGAAGTTTTGCGTGATTGCCTTTGCTACTTCAGCCCCGTATGCTGAAGTTATGCGAAAAAGCGGGTACGCTTGTAATTTTTTTTGCAAAGCGGGCACAAGTTAAAAGGTGACACAAAAAGCGGGTATAGATGCAAATGCCCCGTAGTTGCGCGTGAAAATAGTATGGGGTAGTCAGTTTTTGGACTGATAATTAAAAAATAGCCAGCATTTGCAAAGTCACTAAAAATAGCCACTATTTTGCTGCAACACGGAAAATTCCAACATAATATATTGGAGATTAGTGCACCTGTGTATGATCTTCCAGCATATTATGCTGGAACTCCAACACGCAGAAAGTTCCAGCATAATATACTGGAGATTGGAGCACCTGTGTATGAACTTCCAGCATATTATTCTGGACCAGTATATTATGCTGGAATATTTTTCGAATTTTGAATAGTATTTTTGTTTAAATCTATTTTTATATAAAAAATAACCAAATTTCGATTATTTCTGAAACTATGACTATTTTTCAAATACCACTTATAAATCTGACTATTTTTTATTTTCACACTATTTGCGCCCCAGGTCGACTCTTAATAGACTAGAGTTAAAACTTTTGTCATGAGTTTGAATCCTACCGTAGTCAAAAGGATGGAAGGCGGACCAATAATCTAATGAGTTTCGAACAATTCTCAATGATCTTTCAAAATTTCTCAATTATCCAAAAGAAAATGGAAAAAGAAGGGCATATCATAGAGGTCGGAAATGCTTTAATTCCAAGGTTGCTGCCAGTTGAATTGCATTTTCACCATTGTTCAAATTTCCAAACCTGCAAAACTTAAATGTTAGTTCAACGAAATTTAGAAAAAAATTCTTCTGCACAATCTCATCAGAATTTTGTCTTTTTGTTGTTTGGTATTTTTCCAATCCGATTATGCTTCTGCCGAGTTATGGAATCTTTTAAATCTGGGAACAAAATTGACGTGTTAGTGAACTATAAGATGTACTCATTTATTTTGATCTCTAGTACTTAAAAAAAAAGTGTATCTTTGCACAAGTGTCCATTTCACAAGTGTACTTTGTTTTTAATTATATTTAAATTCTGGTTATAGCTTGCATGTGATTTTATAACTCATCAATTACAATCATAATTAGGCGATCCAATGTAACATGTAAGATATCGTATCACAAGGCATGTCTATACCAAATTGGATGCATTAAAATCAAGATGTTGTATCTGTTCATTTGCAAGAATTTAATTTGTTTAATAGTTTTAAATTTTTTGAGATTTTAATCTTTTTTAAAATTCCTTCGTTCTCAATCAAAGGTCTTGAGAAACACTTCTTCCTTAATAAGCCTTACATGGCTTGAATCTAAATTAATCAGACGAACAGATTCCTAGCACGAGATGGTTAGACATAAAACGACCTTTTGCAAATTTTAGAAAATTGACGAGTTTCGAAACTTCTTGTAATAGTATATATTTTTCCCAAAACAACATTAAGCACATATCTTTTTTTCTTTGTTGCAAAATTGGGAAAAAGTTGCCACCTATGTTTTATATCTATTGATTGTGTAAAAAGGTTTTTACATGTCCACTGTAACCTTTTTTTTTTGGTGATGTCCAGTGTAACTTAAATACTTCTAATATATTACTCATTACGTTTTTTCAATTACTAAATCATACATAGTGTAGCATTTATTTAAAACTAGTCACTACTTAGGTGTGTTGCACATATCCCCTTGTTAATCATACTGAACTTTTGAACTTTGTATCCAAAAATATTATCTTACGGACGTGGTAAATCTGATTCGACTTGCGTGTATCTCTACTAGCGGTGTTCACGGTTTGATGGAAAATCGATCCAAACCGAAAATCGAACCAAACCGATTAAGTAAATCGATATTTTTCTTGATTTGGATTGGTTTTGGTTTTAAATTTTAATAATCGATAATATTTGATTTGGTTTTGGTTCTATTTTAGAAAACCGAAAAATGAACCGAACCAAAACAAAATTTAATAATTATTTATATAGAATATAATATCTTTTTGTAAATAATTTTAAATATTTTATGCATTTTAATTGTTATTTTGAATTTTAGTTTATCCTTTTATATCTTAAAAGATTGCCTAAGCGCAAAATAATAGGACTCGACCAATTTTCTTTTCATTAAGAGACTCTATTTCTCTAACCCTCCGCACATAATTTTGCCTAACAGAAGAGTTAAAAAACCACCACAAGAGTAAAGAAAGCAAATTCAAATTGCAAGACAACAATGGCTAAAGCTTGGGAAAGCAAACTTTTAGTTTGTTTTTTGTTCATTCTTTTCATATAAACTGGTAAATAAATTTTCAATTTTGAAAGAAATATATAAAAAACATAAATTTAGCAAATTATTTTCAGATTGTTGTCTAGCGTTGTTTTACTATTATTGATTTATCATTAGCTTACTAAGAACCGAAAAACCGAACCAAACCGAACCAAACCAACAACAATTAAACCGATGGTTTGTATTTAATTTGATTTGGTTTTGGTTTTAAAATTTTAAAAACCGATTAAATTGGTTTGGTTTTGGTTTTAATCAAAAACCGACCAAACCGAACCGTGAACACCCCTAACCTCGACTATTTTATCGGTAACATAAATATCGGATAATTTTGTCCATTAAAACTTAGATAGATAGAACATAATGTTTTTGCACAATGAATTGATAATTTTTAGGACCCATTTGGCCATAGATTGCCAAAATATATTTGGTTTTTTTGTTGCAAATACATATTTGTTCATAAATTTTATTTACATTTTGGTAAATTCCCAAAATCCAAATTCAAAAACAGCTCAAGAGTTGGTTTTTGCCCAAAATATCACTATTATATTTTTTAAACATTGCCCCAAACTTTTGTGATAGTTTTTTGAACTTGTAGTTATAAGTCTTGTTTTATGTTTTTCTTTTTTAAAAAAAGTAAAATATGTTTTGAAAACTTATGTCCAAACACATTTTCATCTTCAAATCAACCTTCATCCAAATCAAATTTTTCAAAACAAATTTGGGAATGTATGACCAAACATTACCTTAACCTCTACCCGGAAACGTCAAGTTCATGACCTAACAAAGTTACACAAAAGGCATGAAGTTTGCACACTTGCACACCATGCTCCACCAGCAAAAGAAAATAGTAGTCGACAACTGACCCCTTATGGGCCAGTGCCGACGCATCGCGCTCGCCGCTCGGCTCCAAAACTAAATTGGCCCCATATTTCTATTTTTCTTCCGTACGTATAGCCCGGATAGTAAGTTGTACCTCTTTACACGTACTCACCTTTAAGCCATATCCTTTGTTTATAAATTCACCATTCCACACTCTTCCCAAATTCACTTCCAATTTTCCTCTTAAACCCATCACTTCTTTCAGTATTTCTTTTAAAACTTTTATTTCTGCCAATTAATTTTTCCTTTGCATTGGATGCGAGAAGAAGTACTCGAGTCAAGACATAGTTATTGTTGTTGTTGTTGCCGGCGTCAAAGTAAAAATGGAGAACCAGAATTATGTACCGCAACATGTGGACGCGTCTAGGCCGTCATTAGGCTTCCCTTTGGGCACTGCGGTTTTGTTGATTCTCATATTTAGCTTAAGTGGCATATTTTCTTGCTGTTACCATTGGGACAAGCTCCGCTCTCTCCGCCGCTCTTTCTCTGACCTTGAAGCTGGCCTTGATCCTGCTTCTTTGAAATCTAAGCAAAACAACTTGGTAAGTTTTTAATTTTCTTCTGCAATATATCTAGCTAGATACCACGGAGAGGCAAATTCAAGAAGGAGGTAAAAATAAAAATTCAGTGACAGTTAAAAAAGATTTCAAACTATAAAATCGCTAGTAATTAGGAAATTCTAGGGATTAATCAAGAACTTATGACTAATGGTAAGTTTTTCTAATTGTGTGAGCGTGTTTCAACTGTCTTAATAAAGATTTACCGTATAGTATATAAAATGTTGTTAACTTTATTCTTCATCTACCTATTGAACATGAACAATTAAATAAGTGTGATTAGTAAGCTGAAAAATACAATAAGTTATTCGTTATGATAAGTTAAAATTTAGTGAGGGCAGTTCGCTGCACAAAGAATTCTGTATTTACGCAGGATCCGGGAATGAGCCATATTCAAGGGATGTGATGTAGACAGTATACCCTAATACAAGCGTTATTGGTTGCTTCCAATCTCAAACTCATGACTATAAGTTAAAATTTAGTGATAATATAAATTTTTACATTATGAATATATATAAGGTAAATCTTTTTTTTTTTGAAGTATGATTTACCTCAAATATTTAAAGTTGGAACTCACAATTATGATGCATGTGCCTTTACTGCTTTTATGTTGGAATGTGCTAATGTAACCTAATTAATTATCGGCCTTTCGTTTATTTTTCTAAGTGTTGTTTCTTGCTCTGTTTTTGTTCAGAATTGGAAGCAAAGGCAAAGCACAATTTTGCCAGCAGTATTAATGCCAGGAGATGAAGTACCAAAATTCATAGCATTTCCATGTCCATGTCAATTTCCAAGACCGGAAAAGGTTGTCGAAGAGTTGCCGAAATTGCCGCCGCCGTTGCCTTCGCCGCCTAAGCCGCCTCGAACGGTGGCGGAAGTACCTTTCTACTAGTGAAAAAAGCTTTTAATTGAGGACTAGACCACTTGGTGGAGTTTTAGTTTAATCAAATTCCCAATATTTTTACTTGTAAATAGTATGAAATTTAAACAATTCACTTTTACTTATTTACTCTCCAACAACATGATTATGATTGATCAACTCTACGCAATTAATGGAAGTGTTACTATGGGGATTTTTTTTAACGCAAATTAATGGAAGTGTTACTATGGGGATTTTTTTTAACGCAAATTAATGGAAATTTTAATTTTACATGGTGGAGGGGTAAATATTCCTTGTTCTTTAACCAGAGAGTTCAGGGCTCGAGCCCTCGATAAGAAGTTGTCTTTATTAGGAAACGTTTTACCCTTCAATGTGAGACTTTTCAGCGCTAAATTTGGATTTAGTCGAGTCCCAATACAAATATCAGACGCCGTGTGGGAAACCCAAAAAATTTTGGTATACTTTATCACTTATTCATGATTAACTAATTAAGATATATTTTCTTAATTTAATTTTTGTAAACTAATGACCTTATGAACTAACTTTTACACTATAATTTCACTCAAAAGATCTAAAAAGCTTTTTATCGCCTTTACCTTGGTGTGGGAAGAAGAAGTCTTGAGATAACGTTCACCTTAGTCTTATCAACCTCAATTTCTTTTGACTTGACTTTATTGCACTATTCATTCCCTCGCTATAAATGGCACTTTTCTCAAATTAACACGAGATAGACTGCTCTCACATCATTTACATATTTGTGGATAAAAGTAAATCCTCATTTTCTTGGACGTTAAAGCATGGTAAATAGCTCTATTTCATTTAATGTGTTTTAATGAAGAATTTTGTATTTTGTGATTTTAATTAAAAGGTGTAAAAACAAGCTTGAATCTTGTAATTTTATACATGTCATATCATTTCTATACAACTTATTTGGATCATTTTTACCTATTGTTTTATAATATATTATATTGTACTATATTGTTGTATTGTACTGTATCATTTTATGGATATAACGTTTGGATAGATTGTATCGTTTGTTGTTGTTAAATAATATTTTTGTTGTTTGATTTGACGGTATCGTACTGTACTGTCACTGATAAGTTACTAAAATACCCTCGATTAAATATTAAATTTATCAAGAATTAAACATAAAATAATTTAAGAAAACCTCTTTTACTAATTTATCGCCAATTATGTAGCTTGAAAATAAAGAAATAAACGGAGATTTGGATATCTGAATGAAAATAAAGGCATTCTGGAAGATGGACGAAGGCAAGACATATGTTGGAGATTTAGAGTTAAAAAAATAAAAAATAAAGGGTAAAATATAATTATGGAGTAATAAATAAGGACATAATTAGAAAGAAAAATAGGAAACAATCCCACCACATCAAATCCGTTATTTCATAAAGTAGGACTTTTCATTGTTTCGGAACAACGGATTTAAAAATACAATACAATCAATTTTAAATAAACAATCAAAACAAACATTATTTTGGGATAACAATACAATGGCTAACAACCATCCAAGGAGAATATTATTAAGAATGAAATGTAAAGTTTAAAATTTAAAAGTTACTAAATATATAAACAATGATATTCTTTTTGAAACAAATCAGAAATAATAATAAATGAAGCCAGGAAACACTATGGTTTTGTATATATTGATTAAGCAATTGATATAATGGAATTCCTAAGCACAAAACATTTTCCGAAAAGAAAAAAACAAAAGAACTTGTTCTGCTTCTCAGACAATTCGAATTTTTTTGGTTGTATATACTTGTATTATTGCAAATCAGAACCAAGAATAAGAATGGTAATGCTTGTATTATTGCAAATGAGAACCAAGAATAAGAATGATAATGGTATTTTATTATTGCAAATCCGAACCAAGAATATGAATGATAATGGTATTTTGTATTATTGCAAAATCCGAACCAAGAATAAGAATGATCATAACAATTAGAAGAGTTGAAATTTATCGTTTTCGTTCTTTGATTTTTGTTTCCCTTTTTGGGGTCAGGACTCAAGGGCGGAGCTAGAATTTTCATTAAAGAGTGTTAAAATATATAAAAGTAAACATACAGTAAAAAATCAGATGGAGTCAACATATAGTGTATATGCATGTATTTTTTTTATATCCGCTTACATAGTGCATTTTTTTCGTGAAGGGGTGTCTGCTATAAGGTGGCTCCACCATTGGATCAGGCTTTGCTTTATTGCGCAATGCAGTTTACTTCAATTTATCAAACTCTTTTTCGCGAAAAATGGAAAGAAAATTTTAAGTTTTTATTAAATATTCATTCTTATTAGTATTTTCTATCATGGTATTTAACTGAACATGAAGTTTGAAAAAATAAGAAGAAGAAAATAGTATATTCCAAATAAATGAATGCAGAAGAAGCAATGATCCTTCGATATGACAATACCAATTTGTATGTATTGATTAAACAATTGCTATAATGGAATTCCTAAACGTGTTTCCCGAAAAGAAGAAAAATAAAAATATTAATTTGTTCTGTTTCTCTGACAATTCAAAAGTTTTGGTTGTATTATTAAGAATCAGAACCAAGAAGATTTGAAGTTAATCCCTTTTGGTTATTTGATTCTCTTTTCCTTTTGGGGGTTAGGCTATGCTTTATTGCTCAACGCAGCTTACTTGGAGGGGGGGGGGGTATTTATGGAACATAATTAAGGAAGGAGTTTGATTTTCAAAGCAAAATTAGAAGTGTTAGATGTTTAGCTTAAAATATATATATTTATATGTATATCGCCTCATGTTTTACTTTTATTTCGTGGATTTAGGATGTAAAATGTGTTGATTTATATTAATTTGAGGTTTTTTTATGTGTAAGAATGATCTGGGAGCAATTAGGGGCGAAAGGTGCGAGATTAGAGCCAAAACGGATGAAAAAAACAAAAATGGCATTTTCAGCGCCACAGCCAGCGCCTAGCGCTACCTGTGGCACCCCAGACAGAATGCCCAATTTTACAGCGCCTAGCGCTGGGCTGGGTGCTGGTGACGAGAAATTTGTCCAACTTTGCCCGGGACAAGGTTATTTCGGCTCTAGACCTACCCAACACGTATAAAAGCAAGACTAAACATATTTTTGAAGGGGAATACGCCACTTTGGAGAGGTCTAACATATTTTGAAGGAGAATTCACGTGGGAGAACACACACCATACTGGGAGGAGGCTTCTAACTAGTTTTTCTTCTCTTCTCTTCTTTTAGTTTCATAATTTATTAGTTCTAGAGTTTTGGGTGCTGCATGAACGTTATAGTTTGAAGCTTTAATTGTTCTTATTATTTTATCATATTGGTTTATTTATTCAATCTTGCGCTTAATTACTTGATTGTTTGACCACCAATTGAGTACTATCTACAAATCTAGGATTGAACTCGGGAGAGGGAATTCTAGATTGCATATAAGATTGAGTAGAGCAAGATCTTAACTTTGAGGGGGAGCGGATTTGCGGTTTGCGGTTAGGATTGGAATATACCTAATCGCCTTGCTTGATTATTATACAGGAATTATAAATGCGTTCTTGTTACTCCTAATTACATAGGAATATAGGCGTTAGGTTAGCTTGAATAGGCGAGTTGTACTTCGGGATAAGACTACGAGCAATATTAACCCCATTAATCAATAAACTAGATAAATTAATTAGACAATTTAGGTAAAAAACTCAACGGGATTGTTAGTTACCCATAGCTCTAAAATATTCACTCACATTGAATTCATCTTTTAGTTTGTCGTTGTTTTCTTTAATCTCTTAATTTGTTAGTATAAATTATTTTTTGTTAAATATTCATACGTTAGGATTCAAGAGCTTGAATAGATTAATTGTTTCGTTTAATTTAGTTGATAGTTAATCACAAGTTCCCATGGGTACAATATCTGGACTTACAATCTTATATTACTTGTCGACCACGTATACTTACGTGTGCGTTTGGGAGCAACAAATATCAATAATTTTCACCTATTTTATTTATATATCACTCTGTCTTTTTTATAATGTTATTTAAAAAATAATATTTTTTAAAACCTTTTACTTTACCCCTAATAGCATGCTATTATAGTCATAAAAATATAATGTCATATTTTATATCACAAATTCTAAGGTACTAATTTTAGTATGTACCAAAGATCTTTTTTTGTTGGAACGGTTAGGGCTAAAACGCCACAATGATATTCTTAACATGGTTGTCCGCTTTGGTCCAAGCTTACTCGATTTTTCTTAAAAGGCCTTACACCGTTAGGAGATTCATACACCTTATATGTATGTCAAAATAGCACGGCCGGGTTAGCCATTTTTCGGACTTGTAATCCAAAAATAGCCAGCATTTGCAAAGTCATTGAAAAATAGATACTATTTTGCTGAAACACAAAAAGTTTCAGTATAATATACAGGATTATGGAGCTCCTGCATGTAAAGTTCCAGCATAATATGCAGGATTATGGGGCTCCTACATATAAACTTCCAGCATATTATGATGGAACTTCAGCATATTATGCTGGAAACTCATATGTTAAAATTCGAACTCCAGCATATTATGCTAGAATATTTTTGGATTTTTAACAGTATCTTTGTTCAGATTTTATCTTTACATGAAATTGGCTAAATTTTAATTACTTTTGAAATTGTTGCTATTTTTTAATTACCAGTTATAAATCTAACTATTTTTGAATTTCTCTCTTTATATATACTTCCTATCTTTTCAGCTATCAATATCAAACTTTTTTTCGCACACCCAATAGGGATTTTGTATCGATATCAGCATACAAAATGAAGTGGAGTATATATTTTCTGTTTCACTTGGTTGTTGCCGGCCTTCCAATTTTAAGTGAAGTCTAATTCTCTGTTTGATGTGAAATACTTCAATTCCTACCAAAGCAAAATGAAAAACCTTACTATTAAATTCCAAGCTCACTTCAGACACGAGGTAAGCGCAGCAAACTTTGGAAGAAAATCAGTTAAAACTTACAAGCCGTAGTTTAATCTTCTTAGAGCAGATTAAGTAGGTGTTTGGACATAAAAATTGTAATTTTTGAAAAAAAAGGTAGTATTTAGAGTTAAGTAAAAAATGATATTTGAAATTTGAAATTATGTTTGGAAATGCATTTCACTTGAAAAAATATTGCAGTTTTGCGAGCGGAGAAAAAAATTTGAAAAAGTAATCAAAACCACTTTTTGATTTTAGAAAATCTCATTTTAATTTTTTTTTTCAAAAACTTGCAAAATTTCATAGACAAACACATTTTTGAAAAAAAATTCAAGTTTTTTTTTTTTTTTTTTTTAAGAAAAGTATAGCATATCCTAAATTGACAAATAACAGAAATGATCCTTTCAGAAGTCACAATCCCAGCTTTCATTCGACCAGTCCACTCTACACACTTCCAATATATATCAATATATTAATAAAATTTTAATAAACACAACCAATGCAAAGCATTAGTACTCTTTCATGGTCCAAATTCAAATTATTTTTTTTTGATTTAATGATAGTGCATTTTTTGAAAGACTGAAGCCTTTGGAAAAAAACATTAAGGGGTCGTTAGGTTTGAATACGGCTTACACGGGATAGGTTATGCTAGGATTAGCTATGCTGGAATTAGTTATGCTGGTATTATTTTTTATCCACCGTTTGATATGTTGTATTAAAAATAACAATTGCATAATTTCTAAGAAAAAGATATAAGTTATTCCAGCACTAATAACCCCACTCTTTACAAGGTATAAGTATCCCAGTATTAATTTTAATCCCGGGATAACTTATACCAGATTTGCTAACCAAACAAAATATTAAGATGATATTAATTTTTTATACTAGCACTATATCTTCTTATACCTTATATCAAACGACCCCTAAAAGTTATATATATTGGTAGCTTAAATCTTCTTTCAAACGATTAAACTAGTTTAACATGTGAAAACAGTTTATTTATCAATATTATCAGGTTAACAAGTAGCATTATTTATTGTAAAGATTTACATATAATTACTTTATAATAATAATGTGATTGTATAAATATTTTCTATACAGTTATTGCATCGAATTTAAACTTTGCAAAAACATTTATTTGAGCAGAACTACACCTAGAGATTAAGAGCATGATTGGATAATCTGATTAACCACCAAGGGTTGTAGTTAAAATAGCACGCTCTAGCCAGTTTTCGGACTGGTCATTCAAAAATAGCCAGCGTTTATCAAGTCAATGAAAAATAACCACTATTTTGCTGCAACAGAGACCGGTCAAACATAATATACTGGAGTTCGGTGCTCCTGTGTATGAACTTCCAGCATATTATGCTGGACCGGTATACTTTGCTGACTCCAGTATAATATACTGGAGACTGGAGCACCGATGCTCCAAACTCCAGTATATTATGTTGGACTGGTATATTATACTGGAACTCCAGTATATTATACTGAAGACTGGAGCACCGGTGCTCCAAACTCCAGTATATTATGCTGGAGTATTTTCCCGGATTTTAAATAGTGTTTTCGTTCAGATTTATCTTTACATAAAAAGTGGCTAAATCTCGATTACTTTTGAAACTGTGGTTATTTTTGAATGACCACTTGTAAATCTGGCTATTTTTGAATTTCTCCGTGTTTATACTGGTGATATAAATAAGATTCCTTTATCCGTAATTCTTAAATGTCTCATGTTTGGTGAAAAATTTACAAATGGCCAGTTTTAGGCCTGGTCAATCAAATTTAGCCACATAATCAAAGGTCAACTATATTTAGCCACTAAGTTGGCATGCTAACAATTTGTTGACTAAAATACCCCTACTCTCTTTATAAAATTTACGCGACTTGACCTCATATTCTGTTATAGCAGAATCTTGCGGCGTTAATCTACAAATTGAAGTAAGCTCTCTCAATTGTTTTTCTGATTATTTGGATTTCTCTGGTTTGAATTTCTTTTACGATCACAGACTTCAATGTGATACTCTAAGGTTCTTCTCATTTGTAATTAAAACCAGAAAATTCAAAGAATCAATAAAATAATTGAGTAAAGTAAGCTCTCAATTATTCTTCTGATTCTTTGAATTTTCTGGTTTAATCTTAATGCTTTAATCAGTGTTAATCTTTTCTCAATGCGTTAATTTGTGCTTAATTGTATTATATATCTTCTTGTTTGTAATTCATATCGTAATTAATAAAATCTGCATTGTTCTGACTTTATTATAAATTTTATATGAAAAACTACACAGTCTCCAGCATATAGTATTAGAGGTATACTGGAATATCTAAATTATGCATAGATTATATTGGAAGTATATGTGATTAGACATCTATAGTACTGGAGATATCTTTAATTCAATACCACAAAAAATAATATAAAACCGTGCAGAACAAAATGCCAGAATAATATGCTGGACTTTTCTCAATTTATATCTAAACTGAGAAACTTCCAGCTTATTATACTAGAACTATCTCATAAAATGGTGTTACAATGCTTGATACAAAACCAGAACAAAACATAAGTATAATACGCTGGAGCTTTTTGAATTAATATGTAAAACTCATAAAACTCCAATGTATTATACTGGAAGTATCTTTCATTCAAACTACTATAAAAAAAATATTAAAAAATGGTATAGAATAAAACACCAGTATAAACTACTGGACGTTTCTTAATTTAATATGTAAAACTTAGAAAATTCCAGTAGATTATACTGGAAGTATCTGTGACTCAAACCAGGAGAAACACATCTAAATTTTTAAGGTTTCCCTAATGTTGTGAATAAAATGCTAAACTTTTATAATTACATATGTGAAAGATACAAAATCTTCAGCATATAATACTGGAGGGATCTTTAATTAAAAACGAGAAAAAAGAATGCATAAAATGGTACAAAAGATAACGCCAGTATAACATGCTGGAGCTTTTTGAATTAATATGTTAAACTCATAAAACTCCAATGTTTTATACTGGAAGTATTTTTCATTCAAACTACTATAAAAGAAAATAAAAAAATGGTATAGAGTAAAACACCAGTATAAAATACTGCACTTTTCTTAATTTAATATGTAAAACTCATAAATTTTTAGTAGATTATACTGGAAGTAACTGTATTTCAAACCAGAAGAAACACATCTAAATTTTTAAGGTTTTCCTAATATTGTGATTAAAGTACCAGCTTTATAATTACATATGTGAAAGATACAAACTCTGCAGCATATAATACTTGACACATCTTTAATTAAAAACCAAAAAAAATAATGCATAAAATGGTACAAAAGATAATGCCAGTATAATATGCTGAACTTTTCTTATTTAATATCAAAAACTCAGATTCTTCCAGCTTATTATACTGGAAATATCTGTGATTCAAATAAGAAGAACACATCTAACTTTTTGAGATTCCCATAATTTTTGAATAAAATGATAGACTTTTATGATTATATATGTGAAAACTATAAAGTCTGCAGCATAAAATGGTGTGACAGTGCTTGATTCAAAAGAAGAATAAAACATAAGTATAATATACTGGAGTTTTCTGAATTAATATGAAAAACTCATAAATCTCTAATGTATTATATTAGAAGTATCTTTCATTCAAACTACTATAACAGATTATAAATAAAATGGTATAGAACAAAACACCAGTATAAAATACTGGACTTTTCTTAATTTAATATATAAAACTTAGAAATTCCAGTAGATTATTCTGGAAATATCTGTGACTCAAACCAGAAAAAACACATCTAAATTTTTAAAGTTTCCTTAATGTTGTGAATAAAATGCTAAAATTTTATGATTACATATGTGAAAGATACAAACTCTATAACATATAATACTGGAGGGATCTTTAATTAAACTCCAGAAAAATAATGGATAAAATGGTACAAAATATAACCCCTAGTATAATATGCTGGACTTTATTTAATTAATATCAAAAACTCAACTATATTATAATAATCATCCAGTATAACATACTGGAAGACAAATATTCACAGGACAGACTTCCAATATAATATACTGGACAAAATTTATTACTAAACTCGATAAACAAAAAAAATAATCAAAACCCACACAGTATAAAATACTGGAAAACAAGCCTTCAGAAGACATATTTCCCGTATAATATACTACACCAGATTTAAATATGAAGTCCAGCACATTGTTCTGGATTTCAAGTTTTAACAAGAACTGGAGAAATCTATAATGCAGTTGAAGCAAGAAAATACTTGAAAATTAACCCTAATATACAGAGACTAGAAAAATATTTGAACAACTTATCAAAATAAATTACACAACAATTACAACATAAAACTAATAACAGAGTGACAAAATTATCAGAAATAAGACGAACTAATGAACAGAGAAAAAATCGTAAAAGTTAAAATACCACAAATATTTAAACGCTAACAGCACGGAAATCAAACCGAAACATAATGAAACAACAATAACAATGAAAATTCAAATATATTATTGTAAAAACAACAATCACCCATATAATTTTGAAGAAAATTGGACCTAACCTAGACAAGATTCGAAGAAAAGTGCTGTCACGAATGCGAAATCCGTATACTGCTGTAAAAAGAAAGAGAAGGGCGATAAAATATGAAAAGTAACTAAATAGGATGTTAAAAAGTTCAAGGGCAATTATGTCATTTACTAATATATTTTAAGTTAAAATAGCTAGAAATCGATTACATTAGCGATGATGTCTATTTTTGGATAGCCAACAGTAAAAATGGCTATGCCATGCCATTTTAACTCATGTTTGAGCCATGAGAACAAAAAAATTCCGATACGAAATGCTTTTCCTTTAATGGATATTACGCCGCACTATTTGGATTAGTTGAGGCCCAAATATAGGTATTAGGTACCAAATAAAAAAATAAATAAAGATAATCTAATTAGAAATTTCTTACGGTATCAATTGCCAAAATTTTTACAGTCGAACCTCTCTATAACAACTTCGTTTGTTATGATATTTTTTGCCTTTTATAAAGAATGGTTGTTATACATCTGTAACAACATTTGACATTTAAATATTTTTTGGCTGTTCAAAAATATCCAAAAATTATTTTTTCCTTTTTAAATGTTACACATACAAGATAAGAAAAATATTTAAATTTAAAATCTCAAAAGATATGCATATTTTACTAAATTAAATATTAAAATTAATGGATACATTATTAATAAATCTCTAACTAAATATTCAAACAATTAATTTGTAACGACCCGACTGGTCGTTTTTCTTTTTAGAACCCTGTTCCCCTAAATAAAACTTTTCGCGCTTGCTTTAACTAATTTACGACCTGCGGAGATGGTTGGTTCGGGGATTGGAAGAATTTGGGTTGAAATATGCTCATTTGATTCCTTAAGATTTTCTTAAAAGGCTAAGTTTGACTTTGGTTAACATTTCGAGCAAACAGACTCGGATCCGTATTTTGACGGTCCCGAAGGGTCTGTAGGAAAATATGGGACCTGGGCATATACCCGGAATCGAATTCCGAGGTTCCTAGGCCGAGTAATGAATTTTTTGTTAGAAATTGTTAAACTGAAATTCTAAGGATTTAAAGAAACTAAATAATGATTGATCACATGGGTATCGGGCTTGTATGTTGGTTCCGGAGCCCGGTACAGATCTAATATAACATTTAAGACTTGCTCGCAAAATTTGGTGTCAATCCGAGTAGTTTAAGGGCGTTTCGGCTCGTTAGAGGAAAATTAAGAACTTGAAGTTCATAAGTTTGATTCAATTGGTTTTAGGGGGTGATTCTTAGATTTAGCGTTGTTTCGGGCATTCCGAAGGTTCGAGTAGGTCCGTTTCATGATTTCAGACTTGTCTGTATGTTCGGGCAGGGCCCGGGAGCCCCGAGCGTCAATCGAACGAGGCTCGAGTGAAGTTGGAAATGTTGAGAAGTGCTGAAGCATCTGCTTCTGTCATAACTGCACCTGCGGTCCGGCTATCGCAGATGCGGCCAAGGTAGGCCAGGCCCAGAACCGCAGAAGCGGCTCCCCAGCCGCAAAAGCGGCTTCAAGACCGCAGAAGTGGTCGCAGCCCGCTTGGCCGGGTCCGTAGAAGCATCCAATTTCTCGCAGAAGCGGGACCGCAGAAGCATAAATCGCTGAAGTAGTGAGCCTCATTTAATACGGGTTCTAAGTCATTTTTGCCACTTTTCACTCCTCCATTGGCGATTTTGGGAGTTTTTGAGAGAAGACTTCCACCTAGCATCTTGAGGTACGTTTATCCCACCTATTCTTAGTTTAATACTTGTGTCTTAAGTAGATTAAATACTAGGATTTAGGTAAAATTATGGGGTTAGAGCAAAACCTAGGGTTTTGATAAAACTTAAATTTTTCCACGAAATTGGGTATGAAGCGAAGTAGAAATTATATATTATTGATCCTTAGGTTACAAAGAACAACTTTCTTCGAAAAATTTCGAAATTCGGGCACGTGGGTCTGGGGTCGGATTTTAGGAAACTTGTGTCAAGGGTTGAGAAATTGCTTAAATAGCTAGAATATGATCTTGTGAGCTTATATTGACTAGTTCCTACATCATTTAACTAGTTTTAGATCGTTCGGCTCCAAGTTGAGAGTTCGGGCTCGTTCTTGGTATCGGAAGTGCACTTTGGAGCGAGGTGAGTCTCCTTTCTAACCTTGTAAGAGGGAATTGTCCCCATAGGTATAATAATTGAGTAATTTGCTACTAAATGCAGGGGCTACGTACGCACTAGGTGACGAGAGTTCGTGCGTAGCTACTACTATGTTAATTGTCCAGATAGTCTAGGACCTGTATCATGCTATATTTGTGAATGCCTCTATATTTTCTTGCTAATGTGATCACTTAGGATATACTAGAGACTTGGAAATGAATATAAGCGATTGTATACACTTGTTGGACAATTGTATGAATTTGTTTGAAAATAAATGCGCCTTCATGTGTTTTTCTTGATATTAAATTGATATTTGTAGATCGGGCCGATTACCTCGGTGGAAATAGATGCATCTATGGTTCGCGTCATTCGACCCTCTGGTAGTGCACAGTTTATTTTCTGTTGGATCGGGCCGTCGACCTCGACATAATGTGCGCATGATATCTACGTAAAATCTTATCCAAGACTGGTTCTGCTAAATATTTGAAATGTAAATGACTAACTGTAAAATTGTTAAGAACATGACTTATTACACCTTGCTACAAACTATTGATTATTTGTGACTCCCATGCTTAGCGTAACACTTTATTAAATTATTTGACCTTAGTAAGTATCAAGTCGATCTTTCGTCTCTACTTCTTCGAGATTAGACGGGATACTTACGGGGTACATATTGTTTATGTACTCATACTACACTTTTGTACTTAATTGTACAGGATCTAAGGCAGGTACATCTGGCTACCAGTCTGGTGCGCATCCCTGATTCATAGTCCGAGACTTCTACGGTGAGCTGCCCCTTCCTGTACCGTTCTACGGCTTGATGGAGTATTTTTTTACTTTTGCTGTCTATTCTGTTTCGGATAGTAGGATAATGTTATTCTTTTGTATATTCTTCTAGTTGCCCACTACTTGTGACACAAGGTCTTGGCACACACATATTAGCAGACTTTTATTTTGGGGTTGTACGATTATTTTTGGCACATTACTGTTCATTTCTGGTTTTAACTTTAACTTAAGGAATTACTGCACTTATTTTGGTGAAAGTAAAATGAAAACTTAATTATATTTCCGCGTCGGCTTGCCTAATAATGGTGTTGGGCGCCATCATGATCTATTGGGGAAATGGGTCGTGACATAATTCTAAGGCACATATTTAAAGTTGCTAAGTGAATAAATTCTTTCCAAATTGATGAAAAAGCTTTGTAATTGTAGCTTATTTTGTTGATTTCATTCTCTTGTTAGCGATATATCACTTATTGGGAAAAATTTATGTTGAAACTTCCAGCAAAAGGATATTTGATAGCTTCTCCTTGAAGATAATCTAAGTGTATAACAGTTAAATCTTCTATATAAATATTTTTTTGGCATTTCTCCAATGAAAAAAATATCATCTATAAATCTTATGTATTATGCAAGATGAAACTTAATTCAATAAAAAAAATTATGTGCATATTTTTATACTATTTGCAATCTTTGAGAGATTCTATGACTTTTATTGAAGAGTAATTTTACAAAGAACATTCTTCTATAAATATGACCGTTGCTTTTAAAGGTGAAAAATTGTTATTGAGAGGTAAAATATAACTTAAAAAATTGATATCGAGAAAATTTTGATTTTTATAGTGAATGACTATTATATAGATATAATGTTATAGAGAGGTCTAGCTGTATAACAATTAAATATTTGAATATAAAAGTACTTAAACAGATAATAAAGGAGTGGGACTTTTCAGAGCAACTTGTGAGCTGATACCCTTTAACAAAGAAATTAGTGGAGATAGGGTGGCAAAATAGTTAAAAAAGTAGTTAATGTTACGACCCGAATTTCCTACCATCGGGAGTCGTGGTGGCGCCTACTAATGTGAGCTAGGCAAGCCAAACCTTTAATCTAATTACTTCATTAACCAATTATTTCTTTTTAACAAATATAAGACGATAACATGAAAATAGCGGAACTTTAAATAATTAAGCGGAAGATAACAATTAAATATCTGGAATCTACATCTATTACAACTCTTAAAACCTAAAACATACAAAATGTGGTGTCACAGTGTCACATATGGTCTAAGAGATTACTACATACAAAGTTCGAAGAAAATGACAATACACTATTTCTGAATAAAAGGAAAATAAAACAGGAAATAGGAATAGAGGAGACGCCAGGGCCTGCGGACGCCTGCAGATCTACCTTGGATCTCCGCGTGGACTGAAAGTAGCCTCCACACTACGGTCCGAAAGCTGCTCCGGGATCTGCACATAGTGCAGAGTGTAGTATCAGCACAACCGACCCCATGTGCTGGTAAGTGTCTTGCCTAACCTCGGCGAAGTAGTGACGAGGCTAGGACCAGACTACCAAATAAACCTGTGCAGTTATATAATATACAACGGAAAGTAAGCAGAATAAACAAATAAAGATGGGAAGGGGAAACATGCTTCGGGGAAAACAGGTAAAACAGAATATCAAGAGAACTATAAAGAAATCAAAATCCAACCACTAACAAGTATAAGGAAAACAAAGGCAGATTTCACTTTCTTTTCACATCTTGTTGCAGGCGTGCAACTCGATCCCATTTCTTGTATATCATGGCAAGAGTGCCACCCGCTCCTATTTCATTTATCTCATGGTAGGCGTACCACCCGCTCCTATTTCATTTATCTTGTGGTAGGCGTACCACCCGCTCCCATTTCATTATATCTTGTGGTAGGCGTAGCACCCACTCCCATTTCATTATATCTTGTGGTAGGCGTACCACCCGCTCCCAGTTACAAGCCAACAATAATCACAAAGAATCCCGGCAAGGGAACAAGAGTAATATAACAACTTCCCGGCAAGGGAACAATTATATTTTAACAACATCCCGGCAAGGGAACAATATTATCAAAACAAAAATTCCGGCAATGGATCATTAATATCAAACAAACATCCCGACAAAGGAACAATGGTGATAATAACATATGAAGTGCAATAAACCACAACGGAGTCATAAAAATTGTAATACAAGACTCACGGGCATGCTTGACACCAACGTATAGATACTCGTCACCATGCCAATACGTCGTACTCCACAATTAATATGTAGCAAATAAGACACAACTCCTAATCCCTCAAGCTAAGGTTAGATCAAACACTTACCTCGATGCCACGAACACAATTCACGTTTCAACTATAGCTTTACCCCTTGATTCCACCACCAATTCGCTCGTATCTAGTCACAAGTTACTTAATTACGTCAATAAACACTAAATGAATCAATCCCAATGCATGAAAATGAATTTTCTACAGTTTTACCCAAAAAGTCAAAAATCGCTCCCGGGCCCACATGGTCAAAACCCGAGGTTCGAACCAAAACCCAATTACCCATTCCCCACGAACCCAAATATATGATTTATTTTGAAATCGGACATCAAATCGAGGTCCAAATCCCCATTATTTTTAAAAACCTAGGTTTTACCCAAAACACCCAATTTCCCCCATGAAAATCATTGATTTTGAGTTGAAATCATGTTAAAAGATGTTAATGATTGAAGAAAACGAGTTAGAAATCACTTACCAATGTTTTGGAGAAGAAAACTTATTTGAAAAATCGCCTCTTATGTTTTTGGGGTTTTGAAAAATGAAAAATAACTGAAAATCCCGTCTTAATATTCTACTTTCAGCTACCCTGTGCGGACCGCACAAAATCAACTACGGCCGCACAGCTTCCATGTGGACTGCAGTGACATACTTTAGTATTTTGGCCATAACTTTCTCTAAATATATCAAAACTATGATTTCTTTAGCTTTCTGGAAACTAGTCTTGAAGGGCTACAACTTTTGTTTTTGAATCATCTCAAAATTCCTTGTAGATCAAAAGATATAGGCTTCTGAAGTCGGACTAGTGAAATGTTCTTCACCGCGGACCGCACAGGATCTAGTGCGGCCGCACAAGCCCCTCCGCGAAATCATTCCTCTTTGTGCGGACCGTACTGGTTTGTTCAGAGGCCTTCCACTTCTCTGAACCTGCAACAACTATGTTTTTAAGCCTAAGACATCCCGAAACCTACCTGAAACTCACCCGAGCCCTCGGAAATCCAAACCAAGTGTCACACCTCCTTTTTCACCTGCGCCCGCAGGGGCGTAGGGGAGTTTTTCCAATTAAAGGACAATCGAAACGAGATTTATTATTTAATTTAGAGTCGCCACTTGGGAGATTTATGGTGTCCCAAGTCACCGGTTGAATCCCGAATCGAGGAAAATATTGACTCTGTTTAACAGTCCGCGAACCAGAAATCCGGATAAGGAATTCTGTTAACCCCGGAGAAGGTGTTAGTCATTCCCGAGTTCCGTGGTTCTAGCACGGTTGCTCAACTGTCATATTCGGCTTAATTATCTAATTTTTATACAATTATGAACCTATGTGCAAATTTTAATTTTTAACCGCTTTTATTATTATCATTATTATTTTAACAGAGAATTGCAACGTTGTGAAAACGTATATCGAACCACGTCACATCAATGCACCCGTGGTTATTGACATATTTCAACTCTGTTGAGATTTGGATTTGGGTCACATAAGTGTGCACCCGAGTTTAAGAAAGTAAATTATTAAAGGCGCGCCTAAAGCGACTAGCGTATCATTATTTTGGGTAAGGCCGTGAAATTTTGCTATACGGCCCATCCCGAAGTCTAAGTAATTTTACAACACATATAGAGGGCCCCGCAACTTGTGCATTTTTATTTGTCGAGGCTCGTCTCACTCATTATTAGGTCCATCCTAAAGTGAACTAAGATTTTCTAATTAATTTGTCTCTAAAAATAAGGAAAAATCCTAATCGATTTTGTCAAGGGCCTAAAACAATAATTGTAAACCAAATATGTATCAGGGCTCAAGGATAAGCCCGAAAAATGTGAATTGGCACAACCAAAAGCCGGCCCAACGTAGTCTTTGGCCCAGGCCCATGCGAGTATACAAATAAGGTAAAACCCCGGCCATTCGTTAAAGCGCTAAAGCTCAGATGGCCTGAAATTAGGCTGACCACTAGACCGGCGCAGCTTCAGTTGAATTAAATCAAGTACCCATCGAAATTACTGCGTCCTTTTACTCAAATGAACAGAACATGGTTTGAAGATTAGATTATTTTAACTACTGGTCCGTTTTTACTAAAGGTGAAAGAGCAAATTAAGAGGTAGCTTTGAGTTCGACAACAAGATTGCATATCAAGCCTTCAAGGATTAGACTATTGGTCATACACTTCTACCAACGCTAGTTAACACCTATATATTAAGAACTAATCTGCATGATATGAGTTACTGCAATACAATACATGCTCAACTGGACATCAAACTCGATTTCAAATCCAACTGTTTCCGACTTTTTAAACATAAATGAACACTAAACTACACATACACCCATTGTACTGAATTGCAGTTAGATAGTCACGAATTTGAATTTGTTAAAAGCAGTTCAAAGGCGGTTTATTACAAGCTGTAGATTCATCCATTCCAAATTACTTAAACAAACAGTCCTAATTACAATTCAAACCATTACATTCAATTATAAGGAAGATATAGTAGCTACTGAAGTTTTCCAATGAAGTTAAATTTCCATTTCATTTTATTTAAGCCAAACTCTACATGATGTGGAGATTCAACATGTACCTGGATTGGAAAACAGGACAAGAAGAAGGAGAAGTCAGCAGCAGGTAAGCAGCAGACAATACAGCAGCAATGAGATTCAGAACAGCTCCAAAAACCAGTTTTAAAACCAGAATAACACTCAACCACAATCCAGAATGAGTTTGTCAACCAACAGCAATACAGACACCCAAAACAGAACAAACTGAGCTCGGATAAGTTCAGAAACAGAATCAATAGACTGCCAAATAGATTCAACAATCAAAAGGGGCAAGAACCAGTGCTTGGAATCTAAATTCTGCCTAGAACTCAATGGAACAGTATCCTTTCTCTTAAACTCTCTCTTAGAACTGATTCAAGACTCAAAAATGTTCTCTCAGATTGACTTTTCCTCTCTCCAGGTCTCTCTTCAGATTTTTTAAGATCTCCCCCTTCAATGTCTCTACTGATCTCTATATTTATACCAAAACCTTAAACCCTTTCCAGCCCCTCTCCTTTTTCTTTTCCAGTTGTAAAAGAAAACCTTTTATTATTACCCCCTACTCCTTTTTACTTTCCAGCTTTAAATATTCTTCTACTATGTGAACACTTTTAACTTTTCATTATTACTTACTGTTTCTGATTTCCAATTTAGTAAAAAGCATTCAACAGATTATTACTCTCATAACCCATTAGAGCCCTACTTATTACTTAGTGGCCCCCCTATTAATAAACTAAAGCATTAGTTTAAAGGTACATCAGGACCCTACTGGACAGACTACCCAGTTAAACCCATTTTCAAACCTTTGAACTCCCAAATTACCCCCTGAAAACTCCTGTGATTTACCCTAGAATCTCCTACTGTAAACCCTTTAATCTATATTACATCTTTCAACTATAACCAATTCAATTCGAATTCAAATAACCGTTCGAATTAGAATTTAAATCAGATCAAATGGCATCAACATAAGAACAATGATTCAGGACGAACTCCTATTGAACTGTCAAGGTTACGGATACATAGAAATGAACTAACACAATCCTAAATTGAATCCATACAGGAACAAATGAATCATTGTAAGTACACTGAATTTATATGAGACAAAATGATAGACAACACAGATGAAACAGCTTGAACCAAATAATAGCACCAAACCATACAGGAGTAATCATGGCTTTATACCAAGCCTTATTGACACTGACTTTTACAACCAAACTAACGGACAAACATTCTCAATCGATTCAACATATGCCAACCAACCATATGAGAAAAACTGGACCAGAAAAAGGTCCGAAAGAGAAGAGAGAAATAAATTAAAAGATGATGAAATACCATGAAGCTTAAGCAGATAAATAACAACAAAAATAGAAAAGAAAAAGAAGAAAAATACCTCAAAATTACAGGCTAACTCCGAACAGTTCCCATTTTAGACTTCGACTCGAACTTTTGAGGTCCAAACGGACCTTAATCGAGTGTTCTCGACTGAAAACACTCGACTAAAGTCGATTAAGAACCTCAAATTTTCCCCTTTACTCGGATAGGTTCCAGATTTTGGCTCTCTAGGGTTCTTCAATTGATTTGAAACTCGACCAGTTCTAGCAAGATTCGAGCCAGACCAAGGGCGTTTTAGGCACGAGGGAGGTCAGGTGGATAGCTGGTGTGAGTTTGGGGTTCATTAGATGAACTAGGGTTTTGGGTCCTGAGCTTCGATCGAAGATTCGAAAAAGCCGGGGATGATTCGAGGACAACGGAGTGGGGATTCAGGTTGAGGGTGGTTAGGAGGCTCAAGGGTGTTAATTTGAGGGTCACCGGAGAAGGTGAGGTTTTAGGTTGATTCTGTGATTGAAGATTCGAGAAGCTGTGGCGTGATTCGAAGTTAATAGAGTATGGAATCGTGTTGAGGGAGGTTAGGAGGTTCAAGGGTGTTATTTGGGTGGTCGGCGACGTCGTTGCTGCCGGGTTTCAGGTGAAGGCGTGGGGTGGCGGCTCTAGGGTTTCGAGAGGTCACTTGATCTGTGGTTTGGGAGACGAAGAAGAGGGGTCGGGAAATGAGGGGGGTAAGGGGTTTAGGAGTTTGGTATATTGAGATGGAGAGATTAATGTGGTCCGTTGGATCAATGAAGATTGACGGCCTGGATCAATTCCCTTAATGGGATAGACGTCGTTTGGTTTTAGTATGGGATGGGGCGGGCATAGGAACAGGTAAGGGAAATATTTTTGGACCGTTGATCAATTTAAATCAACGACCCTGATCAGGGCTTCCCCAAAACGATGCCGTTTGAGGTGTCTTTGAGATGGACTGGACCGGGATCGTTTGGGCCTGTTTGAACGGGCAAAACGGGGTGGGTCTAGGCCCAATCCGATTTTTTTTCTTTTTCTTGTTTTATTTGTTTCTTTTTCTTCTTAAACTAATTTTCCAAATTAAAAACCAAAATCCTACATTGATTTATAAATCAAATTAACTTATAAAAATGCTAATTAATTATCACACATAATTGACTAACAAATGGGAAAACAAAATCGCACAATCGGACATCAAATGCTAAAAATGCACAGTACATCATTTTTGTGATTTTCGTTCTCGCAAAGCCAAAATTGTTTTAATTAATTCCTAATTGTAACATTAAATTCTAAATGCACAGGCAACACATATTTTTGTATTTTTCATTAATTAAAATAGAATAAACATTGACAGACAAAAATGCGAATAATTATCCAAAAATGCCACGCAAATCCTCAAAATTGCACACAAAGGAAAATTATTTTATCTTGAATTTTTGGGAGCAGTTCTCGTAGGGCAAAAATCACGTGCTCACACCAAGTGTGCACACTAACTCAAAAACATCACATGGACCTACTCGTGTGATCACATCATCAAAATAACATGTAAAATCATGAATTAAACCTCAAAACTCAACATTTTCATCAAGAACTCTCAAAGTTCATAACTCTTCAACCGTAAGTCCAACTCACGTCAAATAAACTCCGTTTTCACCAAACTTCACAGTTAATTGAGTAAAACAATTTCTTTCAAAAATTAATTTCTAAGGCTTGGGACCTCGGAATTTATTTCCGGGCATACGCCCAAGTTCCATATTTTGCTGCGGACCTCTCGGGATCGTCGAAATACGGATCCGGATGCGTTTGCTCAAAATGTTGACCAAAGTCAACCATAATCGAATTTTTAACTCTAGAAATTCTATTTCTCATATTTTCACATAGAAGGCTTTCCGGATATAGGTCCGGACCTCACACGTAAATTAAGGTGGGGGTAAAAAGGAGGTTTTTAGGCCTCGGGACACTGAATACACTTGCAACACAAGTGATGACCTTTTGGGTCATCACAGTTAACCACCCATATTATCCACTAAAAAATAAGTTAGATAATGAATTTTTTAAAAACGGGTCAAATATGGATAAGAACTATATTATCCATTTAGAAAATGGATAACCAATGAGTTTAACTTTTACTTTTGTAAAACTTCAAATTAGGGGTTCTTCAAGTTTGAAAGACTATACCGGCTAACCCGTTTTTTATCCGTATTAAATATGAGTCGGACTAAATAATTTATCTATTTTTATTACCCGTTTTTAACTCGCCTTATATCCGATTCGACCCCGTTTGCCACCCCTAAGTGGAGATAAGTGATTATAGCAGAAGAAGAAAAGAGGAAGAAGGACAAGAAAAAAAAGGTTAAAAAGCAAAAGAGAAAAACAGAAAAGACACAGATAAACAGTTTTTCTTTGTTTGGGCCCCCTGACCTAATTTCTCTGTAGAATGAAAGTGGCCTATTTGCTCCTTTTCAATAAAACGCCACCATCCCCCACCACTTAGCCTTGTTGTTGTATTGGTTCCTTCCACTGTAATTCGAGGCGGATCTAGAATTTAACTTCTATGAATTAAATATTAAAATTTTTAGTATTGAACTAATTATATTATTAAAATCAAAGATTTATATCTATTATTTATTATAATTTTAATAAATTTTAAACATAAATTTATATTCGATATCAAAATTATCGGTCTCAATTGAATCCGCTAATAAAGAGCTGCATCCGCCCCGGAACATAATGATTTTTTTGTTCTTGTTTTTTTCTTTAAGTACAATTTCACTTTTCTTCTTCAGCTTTTGCCGTCAGCATCGGACCCCTCTCTCCTACTTTCTTTCTCTTGCGTTTTCGCCCCTTCATTGACTGAAAACGAACAAAGCCAATTAACTTTCTATTCCTTTTTCAGTTTTAAGGAAAATGTCCAAATTTATTCTTTTACCTCAAGAAATATCATAGTTTAACTAATCAGTTATATACTTTAACATTCATGCATTTATCCATAACAATTGTCTTGTATTTATCTTTACCTTTAACGGAGCTCTAAAGGTGGACTGAATGAATTGCCAAAATATTTCAAGAAAAATGCTTAAATTTACCCATTATTTTTACTGTGCTTTAAAGTTACTCCTATGATAATTGCTAGTATGACTCCAAAGTATAAAAGAGTGAATAAAATTAAGATATTTTTTATATAATTTAACCCTTAATTTTACTTGTCATACAATAAAATCGTTTTTGTGTGACATACAGGTCACGGGTTCGAGCCGTAGAAGCAGCCACTAATGCTTGCATTCAGGGTAAACTGTCTACATTATACCCCTTGGATTGCGATCCTTCTCCGAATCGACTATGCATGAATGCGGGATATCTTACACACCGGACTACTTTTTTTTTTTTAACGTCAAAGAAACTCCGGAAGTGTTGAGAAAGGAGAGTAAAATAATTCTAAACCTATCTCTATAGATTAAGTTCAATTCCCTACTGCTTTCTATCTTTTATCAAACACTTTAAGAAACTGATCCATTTAAATTTTCTATAAGAAGTACATGGATTAAGTTGGACGTTTAAAGATGAGGTGCAGATATTGGATGTAGATGCCTCAGTTAAAGCTTAATTAGGATTAACAAACAAATCTTTTATTTTTGTCCCTTCAGAAGAAAAGAATCATCACATTTAGAGAAAGGACATATACCTAAAAAAAAATTGACATTCCACTTTGGACAAGCAATATAAGGTTCCGTTACGTAAACTGAAACAACCGCGATATAATTTCGACCAAATTCTTTTATCCACAATATGATAAAAGAGCGTTAAGGACCTCTTATTCTCAATCAATATGATAAAAAGCGTTAAGGAAGTGTGAAAAGTATTCTCACTTTATCTACATTTAGTTAGAAAGATAATAGAGTGAAGCTGCATTTGAGGAAAATTGTTTTAGCATTTGAAGGAAGAGGCGTGGCAATGCACGGGTCGATACGCACATCGTCTAGTATCTAGTTTACGGTTAGAAATTGTTGGGGTATCTAATCTCATTCGTTCCCTTAGCTTTCGTCTCTTTAGTTTCGGCCTAGCATAATGCTTTCACTGTTGGTGTTCTTTTCGATCTCTACGGACGATCACATTCCAGCCCTTTACCAGCACCATAGCCCATAGGTATATTAATTAATGAACCTTTTTTTTTTGGCTAAATTAATTAATGAACCTGACAAAACAAAACTAGCATGCATAAGTGGTTACGACACCTTGTTGATATGTAGAGGTATAGGTCTAGTCCCTTTCTACCAGGGCGGAGCTACGGTAGTAGTTGCGGGTTCGGCCGAACCCAGTAACTTTTATTTGAACTTTGTATTTGTATGAGAAATTTAATGAATATGTACAAATTATTAATTTAGAACCCACTAACTTAAAAGAATTATATTCCCGATCCCATAATCAAATCCTAGCTCCGCCTCTGCTTTCTGCTCTTTTAATGGTAAATTTTAATTAGAAAGGCTTCATTTACACTTGTTTAATTTTAAACACATATGTATAGGATTCGATCCCTGAATTCTATCTAATTGCTGAATTTATTGTTGGATCCGCCACTGAACTGGACCCCTGCCCTCTCCCCCTTTCCTCTCTACATCAATACATCTAAATCAACCAAACAATATTTGAAGAAAGAGGTAAGCCATCAGTTTCCAACTGTCAACAAGATGCTACATTTTAAATGCTGAAGGATATCATGTTGTTTGTTGTGAATACATCCAGTAGCCGTTATAAGACATGCTGTCCAATTGATATATGATCTTCTTTTTCAAATGTTTAATCAAAATTGTTTTTCATCCTTAACTAGAGGTCTTGAGTTCGAGCTTTATATGTGTAAAGAATTCTAGTAGGGAGCGTTTCTCCTTTATTGAACTTTATGCGGCACAAATTTAGATTAAGTAAAGCTCCAATACAAATGACAAACATCAGATAGAAAACCAAAAGGAAAAAGTTTCAAATGTAAACTAAGGCCATTTGGGTCCTAGAATCACATGGAAAAAAGACTTGTGAGAGTTAGTTGGTGGTGGGACGTGATTAATGATCTTATCACAAAAATTAGGTCATGATGTAACTTTGTTAACTTTACTTTTATTTTATATTTTAGTTTCCTAGTATCGATCGACAGGGTTTAGTGTCTAAATCATGTTAAATCACACATTTACATTTATAAATATTCTAATCTACTTCTAGTAAATGAAGAATTTTTTTGGGGGCGTCAATGAAACTCCCAATTAACAAAAATGGCTAAACAGAAAGAAAAAAAAAAGATGTGGCAAAAGATAATGTACGTAGTAACAGGATAATGTGAAAAAACAAACCCCTATATTTTCAACTTTAGTGCGCATTAAGAAAAGGAAGTTATCTAACTTTATTCCTCCCCAAGCAACTTGAACCTTAGTTTACTTCATATCTGTAGGGGATGCATAGAGGGACAAAAACTTATCCTTTTTAAGCTTCTTTTAAGTTTTTGGTTATTATCCAAAATTATGATAGAAAAAGTAACTTAAATAGCCATTTATTCAATTACATAAACTAAAAATACTCGAAGAATATATATAATATGTGTATAATCGTGTCTAATTAGTGTATAATCTGTTTAAGAAAGTAAACAACAAATGCGTCAGACTATTCATATAAAGATCCAAAGATGATATATAATTTTAATTAAATAAGTAGTCATCAATAATGCATAAAAAGTTAAAACAATCCTTTTGACAATCCTAAAAGCAGTGTCATATGCCTAACTTCTAAGCAAAAAGTGATTTATTTTTTTAAAGTTGTTATTAGAAAGAAAAAGAAGTCATTACTCGAAAATATAAATATTTATGTAGATTGCAGCCAGTTGCCAAATAATAAAGAGATAAGATAAATTTAACTGTATATTAGTATTGTATTTGTTTACCGGTAAAACGGTACAGTTGAATTTATTACGTGGTTTATAGACAAACAAACTAATTTGATCCAAAATGATAAATAAATTAGATTAAACATAAAACTTAGCGTTAAAATAAAAGGGAATGGCAGGCCTGACTCCGGGAGCGATGCTTCGGAGGACAAAAATAAGAGAAATAGAAAATAGAAAATAAAGTTGTATTATTTGGCTTGAAAACAAAATGTACCATAAGTTTTGCCACAGATTTCGTGTCTTTACAAAGGTTGTTGAATCTACTATTTATAGCTATACATAGGAAACAAGATCCTAGGATCAAGTCCATCTTAAATGACAATAAAGGGGGCCATTGATGAATATGTAACGACGTACTTGAATGCCAAAATTCCCTGCAAACGGCTACCTATTTAATACCAGAGAATATTCTTCATTAAATGCCATCTGGTGTCAAACATTCAACCCACTCACGTTGATTGTGTTTCCCTCAGGGTTTATCCGGTACCAACTGCAGCTGTTGTTCCTAGTCTTGGTTGTTACTTGATTTGTCTTCCATCTGTCTCCGGTTTCACGTGTCGCCCTATCATTCGATCATTTAATATAAGCCAATTTTACCCTATACAGATAGCCCCCTCCTTTTTGGTGGCACATCTTTGTGTCATTGGGAAGTTAGCGAAGATTTCTTTCTTGGTGGAAAATTTTCTGAAACCTTCTGAGCAGTCTATGACGGTTGATAAGACGCACATCTCCTTGCATTTAATACTCCGAATACATGTTATGTTATCCCATGATTTAGCAATATTTTTGTTGGTTCTCGAGGTAATCATGGCCATGATTTTTGTTGTCTATATCTTTATTTATACTCATCATTTTACCTCTCTCACTTCCAAAGCCCTCATAAGTTCAGTATATTCTTTGCTTTCATCTCTTTCCAACTTCCTTTGCTCTTAACCTATAAACTCTTTATTATTATGGATTTTTTTACTGAGTCCTCCAAAAACTCTGGTCTTCTCTTTGGTGGAGGCCCGAAGAAAAGCAAAGATAAAGAGGTTGATGTCGATGCTGATCCTCCTACAGTAAGCACCATCATACCCAAACACTGGAGCATTGTTAATGACTTTCAAGAGAAGTTTCTCTCCGCGTCTTCTTCTACTCGTCCTTCCAGTATTCCTACTGTGAAGGAAGACGACAACTGCCCAGATCTTAACATCATCGCTCCTGACTTGATACAGTGAGTTAGCTTCTCCAAGGAAGATTTTACATTTGTCTATACATATCCCTTCACCCTGGGTCCATTTTCTTTGAGCGGGGGACTTAACCCGTGATCTTGAAGCTTTTCCATCGGTACCAGGTCTGTTGGGAAAAAGTGGGCCCCTATGTATGGTGAACGGTAGCTTGTCTGCACCAACTATGCACGGAGACGGGGAAAACCCTAACCCTAGAACATGTGATGAACTTCTACTCCCCAAATCTTCCGTGGAGGAGTAATAAATTTCAGTAAGCGTGGCCACCACGCCCTTCTCACCAGCGTGGATGATGACAGTGACCGTGGATGGATGGAGCAATTTTTCATCATCGCTATCAGGGATATCATCCCGGTCATGACACCATCCTTCCATGAATCATATAACCTTTCACGTAAGTTTATATATTATTCTTTCCTTCATCGAAAGAACCGTTCCCGTTGTTAACGATCTCTTTGTTCTTGTTGTTTTAGCTGCTCGATGGACACCACCAAGGGTTCAAGGCCTAGAGCATTGGGTTCAGAAGATTTTGGATATTACAATGCAAGACACCCGCCGGTGGAAGGAGATGGCCCCAAAATATGGGTAGATATCCAAGAACCATAGTAAACTGATGTATTCTTCCTTCTGCCTCCGTATGAGCATAAATTAATTTGCTAACTACATCCTTTGCTTGATTTAGGGCTCCTGTAGGGTTTTGTTACTTGTCCCGAAGTGGATGTTTTGGCAGATCCTACGAAGGCTGCGAGGTTGCTATAAGATGCTCTCACTCGGAGCGGTGCCCTCGAACCTGCTTCTAGTGGAGGTTCTTCCTCTCGGAGTCCCCAGCTAGAGAATAAGCAACCAAAAAGTGGCGTTCTTCCTCGGTCGGGGATATAATAAGAAAATGAAGAAGGCCACGCCTGATCCGGCCACAGTTACTATGGTCATCGATGATGACATGAATCTAGTGATGAAGAGGCTTCCCTACAACGAAGACAACGATCTTCATCAGCTCAACCAAATGCTCAATCGGGAGAACATAGAACCCCAACCAAAGGTGACGTCCGAGCACTTTGGGGTGAAATGGAGATAAAAGAGAATGCTGATTTTTGCTTTCCGATCCCCATCGCTGTTTCTGGTCCTATGAGGTTGGATATCGGGCCTTTTCTACCTTCGGTTGATGAGCAACCGATAATCAGCACTCTGCTTCTTGCAGTTGCTTCTCAACCTACAACACCTTCAATTTTACCCCCTCTATGTTAGTTGCACCTTCACCACCAACAACTACTATATCTCCTCCATCGTCCACAGATGCCCGAGAGGAAGATGTTTCTCCTCCCCAATCTCCTGACCACGGAAATTTGGGGCACAACTATTTACCCCCTTCTTCAGATCCCCGAGAGAGGAGGTGTGTCACTCTCTCGATCTCCAAGGGGTGACATCTGTTGTCCAGGCCGGTGGAGCTCGCCAATTACCTGAAGTCGCTGGCTTCAGAGAAAGATAAGAAGAATATAAACTCCCTTTCTGAGGGGTGTATGTTGAACAATGCCATGCACAATGCCTCAGCGGTACCATACTTATTCTCTTACTGCTTGGTTTTTGTTTATCTATTATAATGGATTTTCTGACTTTGATATACGTTTTTTAAGCCAACTTCCTTGCTTCTGAGGGCTTCATAGATTGATCCTCGATAAATAAGGGCTTACCTTCGAGCGGGATCAACTGTTGTCCGAGAGGAATCAAATTGCTGCTTGCCTCCCGGTGCTGGAAGAAAAAGCTGCTGAGGCGAGTGAGCTATAGGCGCGATTGCAGCAAAGCGAGCAAGAAGTAATGACCCTTACCCAAGAACCCATTCGGCTAAATGTACAGTTTCAAGAGGCTAAGGTTAAATGTGCTGAGGTTCAAGATGTTGTGCTCGCGGCTGTCGAGCGCGAGTTTGCCTCTATTGAGCGAATGAATAATTTGGAGGCAGCTTTGAACTCCAAAGCAAAAGAGGTTGCTGCTGCAGAGGAGAAGCATAACCGGATGGAAAAGAGGTATAAGAAGATCATGGAGCAAAATCAAGTTCACATATCTACAATCCGTGATCTTGATCTTAGCCTTAGCGCCATAAGATCCAAGCTGGATGGCTTTTTGCCCGAGGTTGACAGACTTGAGGCAAAGCTCCAACACCAACGGTATTCCCTCATCTTTGAAAAGACATACTCTATGTATTACATAAGGAGGAAAGCCATGGAGGAGGTCAAAGCTGGCATCATTGATATTGATGACAAAATCACCAAGGCCCGAGCACTGGAGTTAACTACTCGAGAACGTCTCCTGGCTAAGCCTAACCCAACAGACTCTTTGAGTACCAGTTCCAAGTATTCGAGAATTGAGGAGGAACTTTAAGGGAGCGATGATGAAGACCAAAATCCTGCACTGGCGGCAGATCTGCCTACTTCTCCTGGGGGGCGTAGATGCTTCTCTTTCCCCGAGTTTAAGTGGCATTGAAGTTTTGATCTTTCCTTCTTTCTTTTGCTGTTTTCCCTTTGTACTTATGCCATTTGGCATGTTGATAAGTAAAGAAGACTTTTTGTTTAAGTATTTCGCAAAGTTCATTATTTTTGCGTCGAATTAGATAAGGCTTTGGGTTTATTTTCTTTCGATAACTTTTGGGTACCGGGCATAAACTCTTCCGGAACCAACCCTTTACTATGAGTGTTTCATAAAAGAGGGCCCTCTTATGTTTACAGTGCTCTTGAAGAGGACAACTCCTGTTCATTTTTGCACAAGCACTTGAAGTTTTTAGTTAACTTCAAATGATAAAATCAATTCACCATTTGGA
Source organism: Nicotiana sylvestris (assembly GCF_000393655.2). NCBI lineage: Eukaryota > Viridiplantae > Streptophyta > Magnoliopsida > Solanales > Solanaceae > Nicotiana > Nicotiana sylvestris. Next base: position 163,455,190 of record NC_091065.1, read on the forward strand.
CAAGAAACAAGATAACAATAAAAGGACTTTATTTTATTCCTTCTATCTTTATAAGAACATAAGCATTCGTTTGCTAAAAAAAGAAGTTTCTAATATATGTGGCTAAATTGTACAACTTATTTCTATGGGGCTGGCCGTGTAGACCCCAGTCCCGATGAGACATTATTGTTCTCGGGTCTCGTAGTCCCGATTTTTGTGGCAATCATGTTGCCGTATTCTCATACTATTCCCCCCTCAGTGTTCAAATGCGAAGTATGCAAATTGGAACACTGGAAGTCTTGCTCCTTTGAGGAAAAACACTTGTGAACGGTTGAATAATCTTTGGTTCGATGGCAAGCTTTGTTTCCCGTTAGGAACTTTGTCATCGAGCCAAAGATTATCTAACCATCACGTAGTGGCTTGTTGTTTCAGTGCCTTGTCATTTAAATGTCTTAACTTTGCTGATGATGCTCCCTTCATAGTATGCTTTCCGTTGTTGCCTCATTAAAAATCTTACCAGAAAACCTCGATTGGGACAAAAACTGATCGAAGGGAAAAAGAGTGCAGCACATACTTCCAGTATAGGTAGGATCCATCAGCAGTAATACTTTTTGAGGTGAGTCACATTCCAGTTACTTGGCAATTTGACTCCATATTGATTCTCTAGCTCATACGATCCTTTACCAGTGACAGTTGAAACCTGGTATGGGCCTTCCCACATCGGACCCAACTTTCCAGTGTTGATTTCCCGAGTATTCTGGGTCATTTTCCTCAAAACTAAGTCTCCTACTTTAAAGTAGCAGAGATTGGCCCTCCGATTATAGTAAGTTTTCATCCTTTGTTTCTGAGCCACCATCCTCACGTGTGCCAAGTCCATGCATTCATCGAGCAGTTCCAGCTTTACCAACAATGCCTCATTATTTGTTTCTTCATCTGTTCAGAAGAACCGTAAGGTCAATTCTCCTACTTCCACAGGGATCAAAGCTTCTGTGCCGTATACGAGAGAGAAATGGGTTTCTCCCTTGCTTGATTTTGATGTCGTCCGGTATGCCTATAGCATGCCCAGTAACTCTTCGGGCCACTTGCCTTTTGATGCTTCTAACCTCCTTTTGAGGTTTTGAATAATCACTTTATTGGTTAATTTCGCCTGCCTATTAGCGCTCGGATGGTATGGTGAGGATGTAATCCTTTTGATTGTTAGCTCTTCAAGAAATTTTGTGACTTTGAAGCCTATGAACTGTGGCCCATTATCACAGGCAATCTTTTTCGATATTCTGAACCGACAAATTATGTTTTCCCATATGAAGTCGACCACTTCGCGCTTAATGATATTTTGGTAAGGACCTGCTTTAACCCCTTTAGTGAAGTAATCAGTTAAAATTAAAAGGAATATTATCTTTCTGAGACCCGGTGGCATCGGCCCAACTATATCCATCCTCATTTCATGAATGGCCATGGGGACAATACCGAATGCAAGAGTTCCGTCGGTTGGTGCACCAATTGTGCATGGCGGTGACATTTGTCGCATTTTTGAATGAACGTCTTTGCATCCTATTCCATTCGAGGCCAGTATTATCCTACCCTTACCAGCTTTAGCATCAATGAGTCTGCACCGAAATGGTTCCCGCAAATTTTTTCATGGACCTCTCTCATCATGTAGTCCGCTTCCGAGGCTCCTAAACATCGAGCCAACGGGTCGTGGAATGATCTCCTATATAATAGTCCACCTAAGAGGCTGTAGCGAGTCTTTTTGGTACGTAGTGCCCGGGACGCCTTCGGGTCTTCGGGCCTCTTACCATGCTAAAGATAGTTGATGAAATCATTCCTCCATTCCTAGATTAGGTTGATCATATTTACTTTACAATAGTCGTCCACATCCAATACCGAATGCATAAGTTGAATGGCAGTACCAGAGTCATATACTTTCATCTCCATGGATGACCCCAAATTGGCAAATGCATCTATTTCTACGTTCTCTTCTCTCGCGATATGTGTGATCGACCACTCCCTGAATCATGCAAGCAAAGTTTGAACTTTAATCACATACTGTTGCGTGCGGTCCTCCTTTGTGTCAAAAATCCTATATACTTGGTTTACTACCAGTTGTGAATCACATTCGATCTCTATAACCTCGGAGCCAAGTCCTCGGGCCAATTCGAGTCTTGCAATCAAAGCCTTATACTCGGCTTCATTGTTAGTCAACGGAACAGTTTTGTGGCCTGCCTCAGGTTTCCCCCGAAGCCATGATTAGGTCCACCCCGAGCCTTTTCACATTGGAAACTCCATCCATGAACAAGGTCCAAGCTCCTAATGTCGTTTCTGACACCATCACTACTTCTTTAAATGCCAAGGGTAATAACCTGAGACTGAAATCGGCCACAAAATCAGCCAAAACTTGTGATTTGATCGTAGTCCTAGGCTTGTACTCAATATCAAATTCGCTAATTTCAACTACCCATTTGGCCAACCCTCCTGACAACTTAGGTTTATGAAGCAATTTCGTAAAGGAAAGGTTGTTACAATGGCTATTAGGTGGAACTGAAAATAAGGCAGAATCTTTTAAGAAGCGACTACAAGAGCTAAGGCTAGCTTTTCGAGGTGTGGATAACGAGTCTCCCCTCCCGACAAAATTTTGCTAACATAATAGACATGAAATTGCATACATTCATCCTTCTGGACTAGAACTGCACTTACCGCTACCTCTAAGACTGCTAAGTATATTAATAGTTGTTCAGCTTTCCCCAGTTTTGGTAATAGCGGGGGGGGGGGAGGGGCTTGATAGATAACGTTTTAGGTCTTTCAAGGCCTGATGACATTCTGGAGTCTATTCGAAAGTGTTTTTTCGAGGATCGAGAAGTGATGACATTTTTTCGAGGATCGAGAGATGAACCTGCTTAGAACGGCCAATATTCCAGTTAGCCTTTTGGCTTCTTTTACACTTGTCAGCTAGTCCAGGATGTCCTTGATGCTTTGATATTACCAGGATTTACCTCGATCCCCTTTTGCGAAACCAAGAAACCCAAGAACTTACCGGAGCCATTCCCAAACATGTATTTTTCCACGTTGAGTTTCATGTTGTGTTTCTTCAGGATATCAAAGGTTTCTTGGAGATGTTTTAAATGGTCACCTGTATTCAAATACTTGGCAAATATGTCATCTATGTATACTTTCATTGTTTTACCTATTTGTTTCTCGAACATCTTATTCACGAGCCTCTGATAAGTGGATTCAGTGTTTTTATGTCCGAAGGGCATCACATTGTAACTATATGTGCCAAAGTTCGTTATGAATGACTGATCCCCCAGGTTCATCTTAATTTGATTGTACCTGGAATAGGCATCGAGGAAACTCATTAACTCGTGCCCGGTTGCTGCATCAATCATTTGATCAATGTTTGGCAGTGGGAACGAGTTTATAGGGCTTGCCTTATTCAAGTCTTTAAAATCTACGCACATTCGAAACTTGTTATTCTTTTTTGGAACCACAACTACATTAGCTAGACATTCGGGATACTTTACCTCCCGGATTGAACCGATGTTATAATCGAATTACCTCTTCCTTAACAAACCGCTTTCTGATCTCGTCTATCAAACGTTTCTTTTGCCTTACTGGAGGGACGCTTAGGTCCAAACTTAGCTTGTGCACGGCCACCTCTATAAGGATACCTGTCATATCAAAGTGTGACCATGCAAATCAATTAACGTTAGTTTTAAGGAAATTAATAAATCCTAACATGAGCTCGGGATTGAGTCCTGTTCCTAAGTGAAATTGTCTCTCCATGATTTCCTCAAACAAAGCCACTTGTTCGAGTTCTTTCGCCGTAGTTTGGTCGCGTCTGTCTTTTTCCATACCTGAAAGTATCTCGGTACCTGGTGGGATTCCGACGACTCCTTGCCCTTGTCATCTTCACTCGACTCGGGAGTAGGCATTGGTCCATGTAATTGCTATTTGCTAGGTTCCTTAACTCTAATGCTGGAAATTGACACTACGTTTATTTCTGTTGCTGCTGGTTGATCTCCTCTTATTTTTTTGTTTCCCTCTGGGGTCAAAAATTTCAATAGTTGGTGATATGTTGATGGTACGACCTTCATCTCATGTAACCACGGTCTACCAAGAATTATGCTGTAGCCCATGTCATCGCCCCCCACTTCAAATAAGATGGTCTTCATAACCCCTTCGGCATTCGTGGGCAGCAGGATCTCTCCTCGAGTTATCACACTTGCCAGATTGAAACCCGCGAGGAGCTTTGTTGCCGGAATGATACTTCCGGTTAATTTGGGTTCTAGCACTATCCATTTAATGATGTTGGCTAAATTTCCTGGGTCAACCAAAACACGTTTAATCTTGAACTCTAGAACATTAAGAGAAATTACAGGGCATCGTTATGCAGCAAAAGAAGTCCGTCGGCGTCTTCCTTCGTGAAGGTGATATCGTCTTCGACAACTTTCCGGAGTCTCTTGTTGTGAGTCACCGATACCTTTATCTTCTTGGCCACCGAAAAGGTTACACCATTGATTTCATTCCCTCCAAAAATCGTGTTGATAGTCAACCGAGGAGGGTATTCCCCTATCTTCAAGGGTTCTGCGTTATCCCGCATGCGACTGTAATTATTCTTCACTTGGTCGCTCCAAAACTCCCTGAGATGGCCATTATTCAACAACGTTGCAACCTCCTAGAGCAAATGCCGACAGTCCCCAGTTCTGTGACCGTGCGTCCCATGATATTCGCACCATAAGTTGGGATCCCTCTTACTGGGATTGGATCTGATTGGCTTTGTGAATCGTGTCTCCTTGATATTCCTTATCGCCAATACCAATTCTACTATACTGATGTTGAAATTATAATCTAATAACCTGGGATAAGTGGAATCCCGGGTCCCTTGCACTTCTTTCTCTTGCAATGATCTGTTGTTCCGGCCATAGTCAGTTCTTCTTTTGGGAGCGAACCTATCTGAGGACCGGAACCCTTTGCTGCCACGTCCTTCAGCGGCCTGCATCAAAATTATCCTTAAGCTTATCTTAGTTTAATGCATCATGCGGAGATACTTGAGCCCTCAAATTACCGAGCAAAGTAAAGATACTCAAAACGACCAGTCGGGTTGTTACAATATAACGGCAGGCTATGAATGCCAAAATTCCCTGCAACGGCTGCCTATTTAATACTAGGGAATATTCTTCATTAAATACCATCTGGTGACAAACATTCAACTTGCTCACGTTGATTGTGTTTTCCTCGGGGTTATCCGGTACCAACTGCAGTTGTTGTTCCCGGTCTTAGTTGTTACTCGATCTCTCTTCCATCCGTCTCAGGTAATGCTGTATTTTGGGTCGGGCCCGGGCCTAAACGGGCTTAACGGGCCGGGCTTAACGGGCCTGGGGTTTAACGGTCCAGGGCTCTGGCGGTCCCAGGCTTCGTGGGCTCAACGGGTGGAACCAGCCCATGATGGGCTTAAGCCCATATGGTTCTGGGCTAAACGGGTCGAGCTCGTGGGCTTAGCGGGCCTAACGTGCTTTTTTATTTCCGGGCTTTTTTTAAATTTTTTTTTGTTTAAGGCAATTTCTTGTAAATTATATCATGGCTATATAAAAAATATATATGTAATATATATGTAGAAATATAATTATTAAAGTGCTTGACGAAAAAGTAAAATAACAAAACAATAGTAAAACTAAATTGCCATGCATAATAAATTAATAAGAAAGTACAACATGAAGCATAAATACGTCTAATAATTTTAAAATAACACAAATTGTTGAAAAATCTTAAAGACGAATTTGCGGATAAATACCATCAACACAATACGTTATATGCCTCCTTAAAATGCATGTGGTACACCCTGAACGAAAATTTAAGACTCTTCCACAGTTCTTGCATTTTAATATTTGGCCTTCTTCATTTTCTTCAAGCACTTCATAGTAGTGCGAAACAAATAAGCGCACTCTTTCCGAACGAGGCATGATGTAACTTGAAAATTAAGATTGAGACTTGAAGTCTTGAAAATTGGAGATTGAGAGATTGAGAGAAATTTAGATTGAGAAATGAGTATTGAGTATTGAAATGAAGAAGAGGGAGGGGGGTATTTATAGTGTTAGAGAAGGTTAGTTTTGTAAATTGAAAAAAAACGGCTATTTGTGCAATATGGCCGTTGGTGGTCATTGGGGGTGGAGCCCTCATTTTGAATTTTGAAAAATCTTGTTTTGTAGTATATATAGTATACTAGTATAGTATATATGTAGCAAATTCCTCATTTGAAAGATCTAAAGCCTTATAAATATTTGAGTACCAAAAATGAGGACCTCCTAATTTCATTGTAGGATTTAACATTGCAGCAACACCATAAATAGGAGGGATAGGGAAAAAATATTTTTTAAACTTTTCTTTCATTGCATTTATAGCAAGTTGATAAATTTCCCCACCCTCCGAAAATTCAACAAACAAATCACATAGTGCTGCAATATAAACTAAACAGTTTGAAATAGTAGGATAATATTGCCCAGAAAATGCATTTGTAGCAATTTGAAAATGTTCTAAAAAATCTATAAGAATTTTAACATTCGTCCAATCTTGAGTAGTAAGCATTTCATCATCATCCTCACCACCTACCCGAGCATTAAACGTTGCATTAATTGGGTTTCTATATTCATATGCAACTACTAAACTTTCGTACATACAATTCCATCTAGTCGGGCAAGCTTTAAGAACCTTTCTTTTTCTAAGGCCATATTCATCACATTTTTTGAAATATTCTCTAACTCTACTTCTACGGTTTGAATAAAAAAGCCAATTAAGAGCCATTCTAACCTTTTCAATTTCTAAATTTAAAATTCGCATACTATCACCGACAATTAAATGATAAATATGACAAATACATCTAACATGGAATATATTCCTAAATGCAGGATTTAGTGTTGTTGTAAGTATGCCTATAGCACTAGTGTTACTAAAAGCATTATCCATAGAAATTGCCATTATTTTATCTCTAAATCAAAAATATCTACAAATATATGCAACAGTGTTAGCTATAAACTTACTTGTGTGACATGAATTAATTATTTATATGCAATAATGCGTTTTTTCATTGTCCACTCCTCATCTATCCAATGACTTGTAACAGTTAGATAATCACAATCATTACCACTTCTACCAATATCAGTAGTAATAGAAATTTGATTAGTTATATGAGTAAATAAATACCGCAAATATTGTTCATATTCATGTTTATATTTATAAATATCGCTCTTAACTGTTGCGCGAGGCCAACCTTTATAAGTAGGATTAAAAACTCTTCTAATATAATGCACCCAATTAGGATTAGAAGGAAAAGAATAGGGTAAGCACATAACGGTAACCATCTTTGCTAATTCTTCACGATCTCTATTTGGATCGTAATATAAAATACCTCCGGTCACAGTGTTAATTCCTGGTTGAACTAGATTTGAACCTGTACTAGGGTTAACATCAGAATCTACATGTGTTCCCTCTAGCTGCGCTTTCATTTGTAAATATCTAACTTTATCTCTAGGGTGTGTTTTTATGTTTCTAATCAAACTACCCGTGCCGCTACGGTCTCCAGTATATTTATGCGCCAGTAATTTCCCACATGTTTTACACTTAGCCTTATTTTGTTCTCTTACTTGAGTAAAAAAATTCCAAACTAATGATGTTTCTAGGCGTTTAGGAAGTTGTCTATTAAAACTAGGGGTTTCTACATGTGGGTCGGGCGGTACATCAGTTGGGTTATTAACAGGACTAGTAGGTGTATCATCTAAATCCGGTTGGGTTTCATCTTCATCCTCATTTTCCTCATCATTTTCAAAGATAGTTTGATTAGGATAAAAAGCATTCATAGTTTCATCATCTAAATTTTGACCTGGTGCAACATTATGGCAAAATTGACTATCGAAAAATTGAAAACAGGGGTTATCACTATCAAGAATAATATGAGCAGCAGGACGTCTACCAGGTCTAGGTCGGGAAGCCGGGGGAAGGGTAGTAGGTTGGCCACTACTTTCACCAGTTTTAGCTTTACCCTTACCACCAAAAATATTTTTCAAAGAAAATGCCATATTAATTATAATTATACTAAATAAAACTAACAAAACTATAATATTAAAACTTAAGAGTTGGAACGCGTTTACCGAATTGCCGAACAACTTCTTGAAAATTGAAAATCGTTGAAGACTTGAATACTTCAATTCACCAACTTCACAATTTTTCACGAAATTTCAACAATAAAATAAGCAATTATAGTAGAGAGATTGAGAGAGATTGATGAATTGGTGAGTAAAAATGAAAGAATGAGGGGGTATTTATAGTTGAGAATTGGGAAAAAGTATAATTATATAAAGTTTGGGGGCCAAATGACTATTTTTGAAAGTTTCAAACGGTCAAAATTGCAGCCCAACGGCTACTTTTTAAATTTTTGACCGTTGCTATTTTTTATTTTTATTTTTATTTTTAAAAGTAGCCGTTAGGCCCGGTAAGACCGGCCAGGCCCGCCAGCCGGTCCCGGGCTCGTGGGCTATTTTATCATACCCGGCTCACCCCGGGCATTTTGCACCATTAAGGCCCGGCCCACCAGGCCCGTTTAGCCCGTTAGGACCACGGGCCCGGTCCGGTCCCAGTCCCAGCCCGGCCCGCCATACAACACTAGTCTCAGATTCCACGTGTCGCCCTATCATTCGATCATCTAATATAAGCCAATTTTAACCTATACAGTATTTTAACATTTTAACAAGTAATTTGCTTTATTTTTTAGGTTATGACAGTTTATTATAATTATCTTTTACATATTTTGATAATGTAAAAGTTTTTGCACACTGTTAATGTATAGAAGTTGAGTTTTTGGCCAAGATTGTCCCTTATCTTTGAGGGTAGATCTATTTTGGTCCCTCATATATAACCCTGAGCATATTTAGTCCCTTAAGTATACTAAAGTGGAGCACTTTTAGTCTCACTGACACAATGTGTTCAAAACCTAATGGTGTTACCCAACTCTGATTCATGAAGCAAATCTTCTGCTCTGAAGCAAAATGTTTTCTCTCCTTTTATTGGATAACGCAAATTATCACTTTAATTCCTCATTTTTAGACAATGTCTTCTAAAATTTTAACCTTGAAAATATCCCTTATGTGCCAGTTTTCAATGAGAAAATGACACTGTATAGCCGCTATAAAACATAATAACTGAAAAAATGAATAACATATATATATATATATATATATATATATATATATATATATATATATATATATATATATATATATATATATATAGTATGTTATGTATACAAAAATTATAAAAATTCAGTATAAATTTTTTGGCTACCAGATGTAAATAGATTCTGACATGGCTAATAGTGATAATACAACCTGGTTATTTGTTTGCTTCAATAATATGCCTAGAAGTGATCCTAGCATCTCTATTTTTTCAAATTTTAACTTTTCTTTTTGGAAAAATCTACCGAAATTTTTAATGTATATATATATATATATATATACAAATTTTATATATTTTTCCAGCTATTATTTTTACAGCGGCTATACAGTGTCATTTTCTCATTAAAAATTGGCACAGAAGGGGATATTTTCAAGGTTAAAATTTTAGAAGACATTATCTAAAAATGAGGAATTAATGTGATAATTTTCTTTATCCAATAAAAGGAGAGGAAACGTTTTGCTTCAGAGCAGGAGATTTGTTTCATGAATCAGAGTTGGGTAACACCGTCAGTTTTTGAACACATTGTGCCAATGAGACTAAAGGTGCTCCATTTTAGCATACTTAAGGGACTAAATATGCTCAGAATTATATTTGAGGGACCAAAACAAACCTACCCTCAAAGATAAGGGACAATATTAGTCAAAAACTCTATAGAAGTTCAACTTACCAAGCTAATAAAATAGGAAATGCGCGCTAAATAGTGGAAGTCCTTGTAAAAAGTTATTCTTATCTCTAAAAAGCCATGGGATTAGCTTTTCTCGATAATATATATTCAAAATTACGTAGGAATTTCTATCAATACCTAAGTTGCTTCTGTAATCGATCTAAGAATTATTAATACTCGTCTACTAAGATTCCAATTATAGAACACAGCTAGCGAATCATACTGTAAGTAGGCAAAGTGTGATGCCACTCCATTAAGTTTTGAGTTTTATGTATTCACGTACTTTGACAATGCAAATAATTTTTATATACTAACTGCGTAGTTTAGCCTGTTGATGAGGTTGCATTATGCATGTCATATTTACAGGTAATTAGTTTTACGTATTATGAGGATAATTATTTATTGATTTTAAAACGATTTGATAGTGTATAAATATTTTCATACCCATATAAAGGGTAAACTCGTTTATGATATTGTAAATTGTTTCTTGAGGAATCGTAAAAGCAAAGCTTGCATAAAGCAAAGATTATTTTTATATAACAGCTACGTCATACAGCTTTTAAGGGGGTGAATATCATTTACATCCCTCAAATTTGCTGTAAAAATCAAACTCATCTTCCAACTTTGAACAATTATCATTCTACTGCTCGTATCGAAGACGACTTCTTAAATGCCAATTTTACTCTCTACAATTTTTATCTCTTATTTTTATTCTTTACTACAATAATATTTTTTAAGTTTACTTTATGTTATCGACTTACGTATATACAAATTAAAAAACTTTTTCGAAACCAAAAAGAGTGAGAAGTACTAGCCAAGCATATAAGTTAATGATATTTAATAGTGAAATAAATGAGAAAAATTAAAAAAATATAATAAATAATTTACTCGTATTAATATTTTTATTAATAGCAATCAAAACTCAATCTATTTACAAAATTGAGAATAAAAGAGAGTAATTTTTTTATAAATTATACAACGCAAGTAATAAAAAAATAATGAGCGAAAAATAGAGGTAATCTTTATAATAAATTTGCAAAAGTTATCTATTTACACTTTACATGAACTTTAATAATAATTTAGAAAAAATCCAGTAAAAAATCAAAACTCAAAATTTTATATACACATAGAGAATAATAAGAATACTGAAACTTAAAATCATACACACAAAAATCGACATACATTAATGTATTTTAATATGCATAATATCAATAATAATAATAATATAGCAATACATTTTGTAATTTTATAATATAATTATTTTATTTATAATGTTAGTGAACTTAGATTAAATTATATGAAAAGATATAAATTTTTAACTTACAAATAAATACATGCATTAAAAATATCTAAATAATATAAAAAAGGTATTACATGTAAGGAGAATTGAAAATGTCAAAGGTAAAATAGACATTGCATAGGATGAAAGGATGAAAATGACAATTGTTCAAAATTGGAGAATAGCTTGAGTTCTAGAGTAAACCTGGGGGATGCAAATGATTTTTACCCCATTTTAGGGTAATCGTTAATAGATTTTATCAAATATATTTCGTTAAAAGAAGGATGTAGCTTATCTTAATTAAGATCTTTCACTTTGAAAGTATATAACTAATCACTTATTTTTGAAACCTGTATATACGGAGAAAGTGCCTAAAGTTCAACACATTATTTTTTTCGTTTTATAGGTTATTACTTTGTTAGTAAATGTCCATATTTAAAATGATTACCTGATTAATCTGGTCTTATACATCTTCTTAACGAATTTCTCCAAAAGTTGGATGTCAATTTAATATTATACTATCAGTTTATATAACTTAAATCCATTTTGTTATTGATGGTTCATGCGGGATTAGTAGTAGATACAGTGTTTTGTAACTTTTACGTCCATCCATATGTCTAAAAATAATATTTTTAGCAATGTATTTTTCCTCTGATTTCTGTTTTTAGTGAAAATTTTCAAAAACGTCGATTCAACGAAGATCCATCAAACCCACCTTACAGAACAACTATTTTAGCGAAACCAAAGCCAGCGTATACAAAAGATAAATGTGAAGATAAATGTGTCTTTTCCCTGAATCCAAATCTTTTCTGTATTCCAAAAGTAGTATCTCCTCAGATCAGAGGATCAAATGGTTTCTGTTAGATGTTATTCTCTGTACAATTTCTGTTGTTTGGGTTGCCTTATGCACATGCTACAGGAAATTCTAGTCGAGATATTCTTATTTTGAATTTAAGTTCCATACACTGAGATGTGTAATAGTAGTAGAAATGGCATCAGATAGTCGCTTTTGACCCATCTATTCAGAACATACCAAGTTCTTAAAAGTCAAGCCACTTTTGGCAAACTTCTGCTATTCTTGCCTCTTCACTTCAGACCTTCCGTTCTGAAGTTTTTAACTGCTATAATCTAACTTTAGACACTAAGATTTGAAGTTTGCACTACCAAAACCAAAACTTCATAGTTTAAAGTTTGCGCTACCAAAACCAAAACTCCATACTTCCGGGTCTAAAGTTAGGCTCTGCCAAAGCCTAAATTCAAAACGAATATGAAAGATCTATGTTGGAGGATTCATAAAAGTTCCAATAATGGCATCTTTCTGTTGGCTTTTAGAGACTAGAGTCCCTTTATTTTTAGTTATTTATTGCGAGTTCAACTTATACACCGACAATGTCTAACTGTCAAGAATTTTTCTAACAATCAAGTCATTCAAAATATATTTACATGTAACCCATAGACAACCCAACAGCATAAACAAGTTAAACTCTTTCTTTCTATAACAAGGTTTTGTTTAAAACAGTTTTTTTCACAGATCTCCAAATTAACATATTTGGTAAATATGAAGTTAAAGTTTGAAGAATTTAGAGCAGGTATCAAACAGAATATTCAGGCATCACCATTAAGAGAGAAGGCTAGTGAATTACTGGATAATTAGACTGCCATGGTAAATATGCCATAGAATTGAAAATACTAAGATACCTAATGGGGTGTCAAGGAAATGTGGACGGTGGTGCTTACCAACCATGCATGGCCAGCATTGTAAGAGAGCTAGAGCACGCCTCGACCATAGAAAACAATGGCTCAGAATATATGAACTATGAAGTCCATAGAGAGCTTCGGATGATCTAATCATTTCCTCTATATAACAGTACATTAACTTTTGACCCACTAGATTTCAAATAGAACCATTCACCACCTCCTTTCAAAACCAACTCCACTGCCAAGATAATAGTTCAGCAGAAGGAATTCGGCTGTTGGAATATATAACAGATTCAGGTGAGAAGTTTTTCAGAGAAATATTACTCCTCAAATTATTTTAACTAAAATCGTCCCTTATTTATTCAGGGAAGAAGATTCTAATATGCAATAGAGCTTCCCAATAAATGCCCTCTAGTAGTATATTTCGGGCATTGGTTCTTTTCTAAACATGGCACAAGAACATGTGCAGCTTGGTAGAGAATGTTACTTAATTCTCTACAAAAGCATCAAAGATTAAGATACAAGCGACAGCCATCTGAAACTTCAAGATGAAAGGCCGCATTTAGGGAGGGCTCAGCCAACATGCCAAACAACAGCAAATTTCATCTCTCTAACACCTGATAAGTGGCATTGCTTCTTTTACGAAAGAAAAAGAGTAAATTACTCTAATCACCCCTAAAAGATTGTGCAGCGGTTCATAGTTTACTATGGGTTTATCTTTCCATGATAACGATGGCATGCGTACGTTCAAGATTATATGATATGACTTGAGACGAGTTGTAAGAAACTTAGACAGGCAGGTGATATAGGTGCTTAGGTCATAATACAGGACTTAGGATAGAATTCTTGATTAGTCCCTATTCGCATGCAGTATAGAGTCCAAGGAGTCCCTCTCTCAACCCCATTTTGAGAAAGTATTCAAACAGTATCTCATGAACTAACACATATTTTTCATCATTGTTGGAGGGAAAGAAATTTTCACTAGTAGAAGAAGCCAAAACTGTAAAAAAGAACTGCAACAACAATTAGCTTGAATTAGAAAGACTGGACTAGCTTAATGAACCATCAAAAGAAAATTGAAATTGCTCAATCAACTCAACAGCTTTTTTATGCAAATACATAAATGACCCAGCCCGTGTGAACTTGCAACATTGTCAGTCTAAAACAGTAAAACTCAGGTAAAGGAGAATTGTGATAGGTCGACATAATGCAAAAAACTAGCCAATGAATCGTGGCAAGCTATTGAGGATTCATATAACTAACCTTAACTAGTTTGGAATTAAGGCATATTTGATGTTATTGTTGCAAGAGCAAGACTTACAAAAGAATATGTCAACCAGTTAACATAAAGAAGATGGATGAGACAGAGCAAGTTCATGCCCAAGTTTCCAGGCAACATACATACTGTTACGCAACGCCTTCCTGATGTTCTTTGGAAGGGCAACGTAAGGCTAAGCAACCGATGTCAGTGCGGTTGCTGTCAGCCAATGAGGTCCCCTCCGCACGCTAGATTAGGTGCGGGAAAACCAATATCATGAGCAATGTCATGGGCTGCTTTCCAGACATGCCCCATGACCCCTTGGCCGCGCCCCATGGCGGCCTAGCAAGCCTCGCAATGCCTAGCGCCATGGTCGGCCCCGTGGTCTTGGCTGCGCCAAGTGACAAGCGCGCATGTGCCTCTGTCGCCCCACCGATGCCTCTCGCCAGCGCCCAAGGGCTGGTCATTGACAACAGCGCCGCGCGCCCTGACAATGCCGCGCGCGCAGATCCTGATGCCTCGCCAGCGCCCAGCTGCAGGCCCATTCCAACAGCGCCTCGCGCACAGACCCTGATGCCAAGCACCAGTGCCCAGCCTCAGGCCAGCACATCAAGTGTCGCGCGCGCCCACAGCAACGCGCGCGCAGACCCTGACCCGCAAGACAAAGATGCTGCCATCGGACTTAGTTTTTCCTTGTAATAATCTAAGTCCTTTTCATTGTAATCATAGGCTAGTTTACATCATTTTCATTTCAGTGTGCTTCTACAGCTTTATTAGGACTAGTCTTGTAATGTTGGTTTATTTTTTTTAAGCATTATTAAGGGGGACCAAACAATCAAACATTTCAATCAGCATTTTCTGGTGTCTCTCCCCCTCGACACCACATCATTGTAATCAGCATTTTCATTCAGCAATAAAATCATCATCATCATTCAAAACCCAATTCTCTCTCAGCTTCCGCAATTTGCTTACGACATTGGTTTTCCCGCACGGCACTGACAATCTAGTCTAGCGTGCGGCGAGGACCTCATTGGCGGACAGCAACCGCACTGACATCGGTTGCTTAGCCTTACGTTGCCCTTCCAAAGATCATCAGGAAGGCGTTGCGTAACAGTTGGTATCAGAGCCTAGGCTCGACATCGGACGAGGGAAAACATTTGCCATCATCACCATTTCTGACCATGGTGAATCATGGGGAGCGTCTAGCATCCCTAGAAGAGACGGTTGACCGATTACGACCCATCGTAGAAACGGTGCCTGATCAAAGCAACAACCTAGTGCAAAGGTTGGACGACCTGGACCGCCGAATGCGGCAGGCGGAAAATGACATTGCAAACATCAGTCGTGACTCCGACGAGGACCGACAAACGGCAGCCATCGAAACTGCCAATATTCATGGCAAATTTGAGGACCTCCAACAGGAGCGTGCCGACGATTTAGCCCATCAGCAACATGAGGCAGACAGACTAACTGCCATGCAGCAAACCATAAACGACTTGACTGACAAGCTCAACGTTGTCAATGCTGCCTTACAGAGCCTACTTCGAGAAGGCAACCATCACATCAGGGGTGCAGCAGACCTCACCCCCATTCCACAAAAGCTTAAGATACCGGAGCCAAAGCCATACGACGGATCCCGGGATGCTAAAGAAGTGGAAAACTTCATCTTCGACATCGAACAATACTTCGATGCCGTGGGCCATTTGGAGGAATCCAAAAAGGTAGCGACTGCTGCCATGTATCTTCAGGGCGATGCCAAACTTTGGTGGCGGGTCAAATACGAAGCCATCAAGGCCGGTGAAGATACTCTCCAGACATGGGATGAATTGAAGGTAGCCATACGCCTGCAGTTCTTTCCCGAAAATGTGGAATACAACGCAAGGAGAAAGCTACGGGACCTCCGCCACACCAGATCAGTGAGGGAGTACGTGCGCGAATTCTCCGCACTCATGCTAAACATACGCGACATGGGGGACAAAGACAAACTCTTCGCATTCATAGAAGGTTTGAAACCTCATGCCCGTATGGAACTACAGCGACAACGGGTAGACACCCTGCCCAAGGCCATTCAAGCTGCAGAATGCCTTGGCGACTATCATTTGGGAACTCAGAACGACAGGCCCCAGCCGTCTGTCCGAGGGGGATCCAACGGGCACCATCCCAGCAATGGTGGCCCAAGCAAAAGTGGGGGAGATCGGAGTGCATCCAAAACTAAGACTCCTCCCTCCAACAGCAACAGTGCTGCATCCATCAACAACAATCAGGGGAGAAAGCCTCCCTCAGAATGCCGTCATTGCGGCGGGGCACATTGGAACAATGAATGCCCAAACATCAAGGTCAATGCTCATCAGACGGTCGAGGGTGAGTTAGACACATCAGACGACGACCAGGTAGGCGCCTTCAATGCAATTGTTGGCTCTATCCCTCATGCCTTAGCGGGGACCAGTGCATCTCCTCCTAAGAAAACATCAGTCCCGATCACCAGGAAAGGGAAAGAAAAGATGGACGAAGGACCTCCTAAACAAGCGAGGACCCTAATGTTCGTCGAATTGAAAGTGAACGGCAAGCCCCTTCACGCCTTGATAGACACGGGTGCCACCCACAACTACTTGTCATCAACGCAAGTAGAGCGCCTAGGTCTTGTGGTACAAAAGAGCAAAGGCCGCGTCAAGGCTATCAACTCACCACCCCAGACATTGGGTGGAACAGCTACAAATGTCCCAGTGAAACTTGGCCCATACAAAGGAAGCATCGACCTGCGCATCGCAATCATAGATGACTTCGACATCATAGTGGGTTTGGATTTCATGAGGCAAACCAACACCATACCAGTACCATATGCCAACATGCTCCTGATGATGGGAGAAAAAGGGGCCAAGCCCTGCACCATACCGTGCTTTCCCATAAAGATGGCCGCTGAAAACATCTCGGCCATGCAATTGGAGAAGGTAGTCAACAGACATGAACCTCAGGGTCAGGCTACCCTTCGCAGCAACAATCAGCCATCATGTCATCGGCCTCAAAAGACTGGTGACGCTCATCATCGTGTGAAGACTTGTCAGCCATGCCACAAGGACAAGTCGGATCACTCATCACAGCCGGGACCCTCGCAGCCATCACATGTCCCTCAGAGACCATGGGAAAGTGTTTCCCTCAGATTCATCACGGGATTGCCCCAAGTCGGCAATCTTGCATCCATCATGGTTGTCATAGATCAATTTTCAGACTATGCAACTTTCATAGCAGCCCCGCAAAACATCTCAGCAGAAGATACAGCTCGACTCTTCTTCTCGCACATTGTCAAACATTGGGGCCTGCCCAAAAACATTGTTAGTAGGCGCGACTCACGCTTCACTAGCAACTTCTGGACCCATCTCTTCAGGTGCTTTGGGTCAACATTGAGTCACAACACAGACATCCATCCACCATCGGATGGCCAGACAGACCGGTTCGATGACATGCTGGAGGAATATCTCCGCAACTTCGCAACCGGATCACAGAAGCATTGGGTGAAGCTCCTGGATGCTGCTCAACTGTGTTTCAATTCTCAAAAGAGCCATCATACAAACAAGAGCCCTTTTGAAATTGTTACCGGACAGCAACCGCTTCTCCCGCAGACGGTGAATGCATCAACCATGCCGAAATCTCCTCGAGCTGCCAACTTCTCGAGCGAATGGGAGCGCAACATGGAGATAGTGCGGAGCTATCTCACCAGGGCCCAAGAGCGGGCAAAAAGGTTCACCGAACAAAAGCGTTGCTTTTCCCAACATCAACCAGGGGACAAAGTAATGCTACGCATCCCAAAGCAGTACTTGTTTGCAGAAAGGACCCATGACCCTCGCCTGCAACAAAAATACATCGGGCCCCTGTCCATTGAAAAACGCATTGGGGAGTCCACATACCAGGTAAAAACTCCATCCTGGTGGAAGATCCATCCAGTCTTCCATGTCAGCCGCATGAAATCATTGCTTCGCTACAACAGCAAGCTCAAACAACAGAGGGGCGCAGACCTCCCATCCAACAACCATCAGAATCATCATCATCATCATAAGGCTCCGAGGACGGCGCCAACTCAGGTGGGGGAGAATGTCATGGGCTGCTTTCCAGACATGCCCCATGACCCCTTGGCCGCGCCCCATGGCGGCCTAGCAAGCCTCACAATGCCTAGCGCCATGGTCGGCCCCGTGGTCTTGGCTGCGCCAAGTGACAAGCGCGCATGTGCCTCTGTCGCCCCACCGATGCCTCTCGCCAGCGCCCAAGGGCTGGTCATTGACAACAGCGCCGCGCGCCCTGACAATGCCGCGCGCGCAGATCCTGATGCCTCGCCAGCGCCCAGCTGCAGGCCCATTCCAACAGCGCCTCGCGCACAGACCCTGATGCCAAGCACCAGTGCCCAGCCTCAGGCCAGCACATCAAGTGTCGCGCGCGCCCACAGCAACGCGCGCGCAGACCCTGACCCGCAAGACAAAGATGCTGCCATCGGACTTAGTTTTTCCTTGTAATAATCTAAGTCCTTTTCATTGTAATCATAGGCTAGTTTACATCATTTTCATTTCAGTGTGCTTCTACAGCTTTATTAGGACTAGTCTTGTAATGTTGGTTTATTTTTTTTAAGCATTATTAAGGGGGACCAAACAATCAAACATTTCAATCAGCATTTTCTGGTGTCTCTCCCCCTCGACACCACATCATTGTAATCAGCATTTTCATTCAGCAATAAAATCATCATCATCATTCAAAACCCAATTCTCTCTCAGCTTCCGCAATTTGCTTACGACATTGGTTTTCCCGCACGGCACTGACAATCTAGTCTAGCGTGCGGCGAGGACCTCATTGGCGGACAGCAACCGCACTGACATCGGTTGCTTAGCCTTACGTTGCCCTTCCAAAGATCATCAGGAAGGCGTTGCGTAACAGTAAGTATGAACAAATTCAGACTGTGAAACTGCGAATGGCTCATTAAATCAGTTATAGTTTGTTTGATGGTATCTACTACTCGGATAACCGTAGTAATTCTAGAGCTAATACGTGCAACAAACCCCGACTTCTGGAAGGGATGCATTTATTAGATAAAAGGTCGACGCGGGCTTTGCCCGTTGCTGCGATGATTCATGATAACTCGACGGATCGCACGGCCATCGTGCCGGCGACGCATCATTCAAATTTCTGCCCTATCAACTAAGTCCGATGGCAGCAACTTTGTCTTGCGGGTCAGGGTCTGCGCGCGCGACACTTGATGTGCTGGCCTGAGGCTGGGCGCTGGTGCTTGGCATCAGGGTCTGTGCGCGAGGCGCTGCTGGAATGGGCCTGCAGCTGGGCGCGCGCGGCATTGTCAGGGCGCGCGGCGCTGTTGTCATTGGCCAGCCCTTGGGCGCTGGCGAGAGGCATCGGTGGGGCGACAGAGGCACATGCGCGCTTGTCACTTGGCGCAGCCAAGACCACGGGGCCGACCATGGCGCTAGGCATTGTGAGGCTTGCTAGGCCGCCATGGGGCGCGGCCAAGGGGTCATGGGGCATGTCTGGAAAGCAGCCCATGACATTCTCCCCCACCTGAGTTGGCGCCGTCCTCGGAGCCTTATGATGATGATGATGATGATGATGATTCTGATGGTTGTTGGATGGGAGGTCTGCGCCCCTCTGTTCTTTGAGCTTGCTGTTGTAGCGAAGCAATGATTGCATGCGGCTGACATGGAAGACTGGATGGATCTTCCACCAGGATGGAGTTTTGACCTGGTATGTGGACTTCCCAATGCGTTTTGCAATGGGCAGGGGCCCAATGTATTTTTGTTGCAGGCGAGGGTCATGGGTCCTTTCTGCAAACAAGTACCGCTTTGGGATGCATAGCATTACTTTGTCCCCTGGTTGATGTTGGGCAAAGCAAAGATTTTGTTCGGTGAACCTTTTTGCCCGCTCTTGGGCCCTGATGAGATAGCTCCGCACTATCTCCATGTTGCGCTCCCATTCGCTCGAGAAGTTGGCAGCTCGAGGAGATTTCGGCATGGTTGATGCATTCACCGTTTGCGGGAGAAGCGGTTGCTGTCCGGTAACAATTTCAAAAGGGCTCTTGTTTGTATGATGGCTCTTTTGAGAATTGAAACACAGTTGAGCAGCATCCAGGAGCTTCACCCAATGCTTCTGTGATCCGGTTGCGAAGTTGCGGAGATATTCCTCCAGCATGTCATCGAACCGGTCTGTCTGGCCATCCGATGGTGGATGGATGTCTGTGTTGTGACTCAATGTTGACCCAAAGCACCTGAAGAGATGGGTCCAAAAGTTGCTAGTGAAGCGTGAGTCGCGCCTACTAACAATGTTTTTGGGCAGGCCCCAATGTTTGACAATGTGCGAGAAGAAGAGTCGAGCTGTATCTTCTGCTGAGATGTTTTGCGGGGCTGCTATGAAAGTTGCATAGTCTGAGAACTGATCTATGACAACCATGATGGATGCAAGATTGCCGACTTGGGGCAATCCCGTGATGAATCTGAGGGAAACACTTTCCCATGGTCTCTGAGGGACATGTAATGGCTGCGAGGGTCCCGGCTGTGATGAGTGATCCGACTTGTCCTTGTGGCATGGCTGACAAGTCTTCACACGATGATGAGCGTCACCAGTCTTTTGAGGCCGATGACATGATGACTGATTGTTGCTGCGAAGGGTAGCCTGAACCTGAGGTTCATGTCTGTTGACTACCTTCTCCAACTGCATGGCCGAGATGTTTTCAGCGGCCATCTTTATGGGAAAGCATGGTATGGTGCAGGGCTTGGCCCCGTTTTCTCCCATCATCAGGAGCATGTTGGCATATGGTACCGGTATGGTGTTGGTTTGCCTCATGAACTCCAAACCCACTATGATGTCGAAGTCATCTATGATTGCGATGCGCAGGTCGATGCTTCCTTTGTATGGGCCAAGTTTCACTGGGACATTTGTAGCTGTTCCACCCAATGTCTGGGGTGGTGGGTTGATAGCTTTGACGCGGTCTTTGCTCTTTTGTACAACAAGACCTAGGCGCTCTACTTGCGTTGATGACAAGTAGTTGTGGGTGGCACCCGTGTCTATCAATGCGTGAAGGGGCTTGCCGTTCACTTTCAATTCGACGAACATTAGGGTCCTCGCTTGTTTAGGAGGTCTCTCGTCCATCTTTTCTTTCCCTTTCTTGGTGATCGGGACTGATGTTTTCTTAGGAGGACATGCACTGGTCCCCGCTAAGGCATGTGGGATAGAGCCAACAATTGCATTGAAGGCGCCTACCTGGTCGTCTTCTGATGTGTCTGATGCGTCTGCCTCATCCTCGACAGTCTGATGAGCATTGACCTTTATGTTTGGGCATTCATTGTTCCAATGTGCCCCGCCGCAATGACGGCATTCTGAGGGAGGCTTTCTCCCCTGATTGTTGTTGATGGATGCAGCACTGTTGCTGTTGGAGGAAGGAGTCTTAGTTTTGGATGCACTCCGATCTCCCCCACTTTTGCTTGGGCCACCATTGCTGGGATGGTGCCCGTTGAATCCCCCTCGGACAGACGGCTGGGGCCTGTCGTTCTGAGTTCCCAAATGATAGTCGCCAAGGCATTCTGCAGCTTGAATGGCCTTGGGCAGGGTGTCTACCCGTTGTCGCTGTAGTTCCATACGGGCATGAGGTTTCAAACCTTCTATGAATGCGAAGAGTTTGTCTTTGTCCCCCATGTCGCGTATGTTTAGCATGAGTGCGGAGAATTCGCGCACGTACTCCCTCACTGATCTGGTGTGGCGGAGGTCCCGTAGCTTTCTCCTTGCATTGTATTCCACATTTTCGGGGAAGAACTGCAGGCGTATGGCTACCTTCAATTCATCCCATGTCTGGAGAGTATCTTCACCGGCCTTGATGGCTTCGTATTTGACCCGCCACCAAAGTTTGGCATCGCCCTGAAGATACATGGCAGCAGTCGCTACCTTTTTGGATTCCTCCAAATGGCCCACGGCATCGAAGTATTGTTCGATGTCGAAGATGAAGTTTTCCACTTCTTTAGCATCCCGGGATCCGTCGTATGGCTTTGGCTCCGGTATCTTAAGCTTTTGTGGAATGGGGGTGAGGTTTGCTGCACCCCTGATGTGATGGTCGCCTTCTCGAAGTAGGCTCTGTAAGGCAGCATTGACAACGTTGAGCTTGTCAGTCAAGTCGTTTATGGTTTGCTGCATGGCAGTTAGTCTGTCTGCCTCATGTTGCTGATGGGCTAAATCGTCGGCACGCTCCTGTTGGAGGTCCTCAAATTTGCCATGAATATTGACAGTTTCAATGGCTGCCGTTTGTCCGTCCTCGTCGGAGTCACGACTGATGTTTGCAATGTCATTTTCCGCCTGCCGCATTCGGCGGTCCAGGTCGTCCAACCTTTGCACTAGGTTGTTGTTTTGATCAGGCACCGTATCCACGATGGGTCGTAATCGGTCAACCGTCTCTTCTAGGGATGCTAGACGCTCCCCATGATTCACCATGGTCAGAAATGGTGATGATGGCAAATGTGTTCCCTCGTCCGATGTCGAACCTAGGCTCTGATATCAACTGTTACGCAACGCCTTCCTAATGTTCTTTGGAAGGGCAACGTAAGGCTAAACAACCGATGTCAGTGCGGTTGCTGTCCGCCAATGAGGTCCCCTCCGCACGCTAGACTAGATTGTCAGTGCCGTGCGGGAAAACCAATGTCGTGAGCAATTGCGGAAGCTGAGAGAGAATTGGGTTTTGAATGATGATGATGATTTTATTGATGAATGAAAGTGCTGATTACAATGATGCGGTGTCGAGGGGGAGAGACACCAGAAAATGCTTGCTTGAAAATGTTTGATTGTTTGGTCCCCCTTAATAATGCTTAAAAAAAATAAACCAACATTACAAGACTAGTCCTAATAAAGCTGTAGAAGCACACTGAAATGAAAATGATGAAAACTAGTCTATGATTACAATGAAAAGGACTTAGATTATTACAAGGAAAAACTAAGTCCGATGGCAGCATCTTTGTCTTGCGGGTCTGCGCGCGCGTTGCTGTGGGCGCGCGCGACACTTGATGTGCTGGCCTGAGGCTGGGCACTGGTGCTTGGCATCAGGGTCTGTGCGCGAGGCGCTGCTGGAATGGGCCTGCAGCTGGGCGCTGGCGAGGCATCAGGATCTGCGCGCGCGGCATTGTCAGGGCGCGCGGCGCTGTTGTCATTGGCCAGCCCTTGGGCGCTGGCGAGAGGCATCGGTGGGGCGACAGAGGCACATGCGCGCTTGTCACTTGGCGCAGCCAAGACCACGGGGCCGACCATGGCGCTAGGCATTGTGAGGCTTGCTAGGCCGCCATGGGGCGCGACCAAGGGGTCATGGGGCATGTCTGGAAAGCAGCCCATGACAACATGTGGGGTGTTAGCTTTTTCACTTTTTTTTTTTTTTTTTTTTTTGGATTCAGGAAGTAGGGTACTAAATCCAGAAGATTAAAATAAAGCAAATCAAATATACAGGGAACAAATGAAGTTGGAAAGAATAAATACTCATTGCCTTGGAAGAACCAACCCTTTCATTTCAGGAACACACCAACTTTCAGCACTCGAAGTTCCAGGGTGATAGAGTCAGTGAGGTCCGAATAACAAGTTTCGTGACTCTGTAAAAATGAGATATGTGTGATAGACAAGAAAGATGTGTGATCAAGTTGGAAGAGCTGATGAGAAAGCAGCTTGATTCAAGGAGTCTCTGGATTGGGAGATCTGAGAAATTTGTTGCCTTGTTGGTGAAGAATTATCTCAGATTCTTTTTTTTTTATATAAGAGATGAATTATCTCAGATCAAAGCAACTAGAACTAAGACTTATTACTATATCATATTCCTGTAAGTCCATTACAATTAAACACTGGTATAATCCTATAGCTTTATAAAATAAAATTAAAATAAACACTGCTCAACCGAAGCTAAGAGCCTGGTGGCTAGATGAAGGCAAGGGAAAAACATGTAAACTCTAGCAGTCAATTACCCAATAACCTTCTTCATAGAGAAATCAACCGTGTTACCAATAACGAGTCTGGAAAATAGCTCCATGGTATTTGGACAGCAAGCTATTTCATTATCATGTCTGACTATGTAAATTCTGTATTGCCAACAATATTAAAAATTACAACAAGAATGAGCTTTTTGTAGGGATTAAGGCATAGTTGATGTTACACTTACTTCTGATGTATTCCAGAAAGTCATTATATCCTAGTTAAAGACTTCTATGTCCAAGTATGATTTAGGGAGCCCCTAATTTAGTTCAAAAGATAATTCTTTTAGTATTACAGATAAAGTGGACTTAATCAGATGATTCACACAGCCGACCTCAACTAGTATGAGATTGAGCATAGCTGATTGGTTGATTATGAGATTTTACATGGTTGTTGTACATAACAAGTGAAAGAAAGATTTAAAATCAGACAAATTTAAAAAAAAATTGAAAAACAAAAATATCAGAACCACTTCTCATGTGGAAGAAGCAAATTAGCTTCTCGTGGTGTAATCGCGAGTGAGAGAAGGTGAAAGAAGAAAGCAAGAAAATAAGAGGCTAAGATCCAGCAGATTAGAGTTCCATGGAGTCATATGTAGAAGGCAGGCAAGGAGATTGAAACGAGCTTACAGAAGGTATAGCACCATTTGCTCCATATTAACTAGGTCAAAAGACTAAGATGGTCCAGCAGAATGCATGCAACCTTTTGTTCCCTCATATCCACTTCTCGGTCCTATTTCAACCATCTTAACAAAGTATTTCTATGATGCATTAGCTGTGAAACATGGTGAGAGAAGGTGTTAAACGGGAACGATGTAGACCTAAAATCACATGGAAAGAAGTTTCGAAAAACCTACAAACTCTTGGAATCAGCAGACCTAATGAAAGATAGGGCACAATTGAAGAAAAAGACTTATACAGGCAGTACCAATTAGTTGGGAATATATCAGTAAAATGTTAATACATTTAATAGGTCCTATGCTTTCTAGGAATCTATTAGCCTTATTAGAGATTTTGATCCTCATGAAAGTAAGAAATATATAGACTTCTCGTACTTTTTATTTTTATTTTTATTTTGTGAAATGTTGGCTTGATATGAATTTAAATGGGGAACATGGTCATCGAGAATTCATACAGCCGACTCCAACTTGTTTGAGACTGAGACATAGTTATTAGTGTTATAATAGCCGTGAACCAACTCAAGAGAATAGTAGCTTTTAAGAATCAGAGAAATCAGAACAAAAAGCTTTTAAATCTAATAGGTATTCAAACTACAAGTTACTTAAATTCCACCCCACTTGCACAAAATTGTGCCAAATCGTTCGGCGTTGAAATGTAACTGGCTTGAATAGATCGGTATTCATATAGCTAACCTAGCTAATTCCAGATCGAGGCACATTTGATTGATTCATTAACTAATTTTCATAAAAATAAGGACTTTTAACAAATATGATCTCCAATAATCAAGCATTTTATAATACAGAAGTAAAGCAGCTTACAGATAAAGAGCATTATTAGAATGATGCATCATCATTTCACACATTAAACAGAGCTGGATTAGCAGTGGCTGTGGTGACTTGTACTTCAAGCAGTTCCAAGCGACGTTCAAGTGTATCGAGCTTCTCATTCAGTGTCGCCAATTTACTCTTCGTCGTTGCCTCTGTAAATGCAACAAAATTAATCGCTACACTGTTTTAAAAAAAAAAAAGAAGGAAAAACGGTAAAATTCACCCACACTCAGTGTTTATACCAAATCAATGAATGCAAAATGTACATCTTTCATACACACATTTACAATTTAATCATGGTTAACTGATATGTATTTTCACTTTAATTTCAAACTACTAAGGTTAAATTGTTTGATTTTGCGTAAAAACCAGATAAGTTTTAGGAGTTAGAGAATAGTTACCGAATTGGACGAGGAAGTCGAAAAGTTTACGGACGTTAAGGGAGATGTGAGAAATGAATTCACGATTCTCCCAATCGGCTTGTACTGCTATACCTACATTCACGGCGTTGGTAATTCCGCCGGCTCTAGCCATATTTTGCCCTACTGCTTCCAATTTGAGTGAAAAATAGAGAGAACTGAAAGGAGAAAATGAATTTAGCGATGATTTTTCTTATATCTTTGTAATTGGTAGACGTGGGAGCAATGGAGCTGAGCAGCGTCTCGCTTAGTCGCTCGGTTGACTGCAGTTTTCCCCCCTTTTGCTGTCTGTCTTCAATTTTTTGTTTCTTTTTCTTGGTTTTTGTTATATTGTAAGTTAAGAAAAATGATGGAGATAGTGCGACCTTCTTAACTTTAAAGGCAAGCATCTTTAATTGCAAAAAATTTCGTAAATGTGATTTATTACAAATATAGTTATTATTTTAAAATATTAAGATATATTTAATTATTTTTTTCTTGAAAGCAAAAAACATTAATTATATAGCATAAAAACCTAAATGTGAAAAGTAAATAAGGGTATAATAGTTAAAAAAAAAAAACTATTATTAGCGGTTTCTTAAGAGATGTGCAAAATAGAAACATAACAACACTAATGAACGGGAGATAGCAAAATTTATTTATGAGAGAGAGAGCAAATAAGCCATTTTGCTTGGACTAAGAGCAGCAAATGCAGTGTTCTCGTTTTGAATCTTACATAATTAAGCTCATATTAAGATGTTTTTAGCGCCGCAAAATATAACAGAAGTAGTAGTACTTCGAGAGATATTGTGGACAGAGTCCCTCAAGATTTTATTTAAAAGTTTAGTACTCCCTTTATTTTCTATTTATTTTTTGCCTAAGAAAATGCTAAACCCTCTATTTGGGTAGTTTGTTAGGGGCTTGGCTCTTTGACTCGGCAGATGGCACACTAACGACAAGGGTCTGGCATGAATGACCTTGTCATAGGCCTATATGCGGGATGAATCGATCATGCGGGACAATGTAGGTGGACAATGTGGGGCATGAGGGAGAAATTCAAACATAGCCAGATTTATAACTGGTCGTTCAAAAATAGCTTAGTTTCAAAAGTAATAGAAATTTAGCCACTTTTCATGTAATGATAAATCTGAGCGAAAACACTGTTCAAAACCCGAAAAATACGCTACTATATTATATTGGAGTTCCAGCATAAGTATGCTTGAACTCCAGCATATTATACTGGAGTTCCAGGATAAGTATGCTGCAACTCCAGCATAATATGATGGAGTTCCAGCATAAGTACACTAGAACTCTAGCATAATATACTGGAGTTCCAGCAAGTATAATTGTCCAGTATAATATACTGGAGTTTGGAGCACTGGTGCTCCAGTCTCCAGTATATTATACTGGAGTCAGCAAAGTATACCGGCCCAGCATAATATGCTGGAGTTCATAGACAGGTGCACC
Organism: Nicotiana sylvestris; assembly: GCF_000393655.2. Lineage (NCBI taxonomy): Eukaryota > Viridiplantae > Streptophyta > Magnoliopsida > Solanales > Solanaceae > Nicotiana > Nicotiana sylvestris. The sequence goes on from NC_091065.1 coordinate 163,482,634, forward strand.
GAACTCCAATATATTATACTGGACCGGTCTCTGTTGCAGCAAAATTGTGGCTATTTTTCATTGAATTCGTAAACGCTGGCTATTTTTGAATGACCAGTCCGAAAACTAGCTATATCGTGCTATTTACTCGTAAATCAAGGCGGGCTAATAAAAGAGGCTAGAAGAACAAAGTTAAGGCAAGACAAGGTGAAAGTTAAGGAATGGCTCGGGGGAAAACAAGAGTTTGCACGACAAAAGTAAAATACGGCCTAGACATGTGTGAGTGGTAGTGGCATGAAACCTATGCGGCTAAGTCATGGGCGGCACATTATGGGCATTGGCATTGTGGTCACACGATGTCAAAGGACTAAGGCTAGGCGCAATGTGTTATAGCCAATAATACTGATGGGCTCAATGTGGAAAGTGGGCTGCAAGAGGAATTGGCAACTAGGCTAGAAGCTTTGCCAAGAAGAAGTAAGAGAACAAGGAAACCAACCCAAAAGTTGGTTGATTACGTTTGGAGTGCTGCCTAAGGACTTGGTGTGCAAGACATCATAGTATTAGTATTAGGGACCATTATCTAGTATATATAGAATAGTAGAATTAGTGAAAATACAGGCTAAAAGTTGTTAAGAAACCCCCTCTTCCTCTATGGTATGTGGCTCTGTTTCTTCTTTTTTGTTTTTTTCTGTCTATCCCTGTCTCTTATTTCTTTATTTTTGTAGCAGCAACTGTCCCTTAACCTTATTGTACTGGTATTTCTATTTGAATCAATAAAACAATGTTTGCTTTGCTTAACTGTTCATAACACAATGTAGTCTTGGACGCGCATAAGAGTTGAGCACAAAACGCACATGAGTGCACACAGGGTAGTTGGGCAGTTGTAACTGCTTATGGCCAGATTTCTAAAGTCTTGTAGCACCTTTGTAATTTAAAATTTGAATGCCTAGGTAGTTGGGGATGCCAACTGCACATTATTTCTTATTGGCCTTGAGTCCGACAAGTGTCATAAGCCTATTTGTTGTAAGCCAAAGGCGGGGACATGTGTTATAAATGTGCAACCTTGGTCGAAGGAACACTAGGAAGAAACGTGAGGGTCTCGAGAGAGTGTTGAAAGGCAGCAATTATCTTGTCATTGTGCCTAATCGAAGTTTAAAGCTGAGTTGTAGCCAACTTGTGGTCATAACAAGTGAGGGGTCCTTCAAAATTTTTGATATTAATGCAAAAGTTAGGAATTTTTCTATATATGATTGTGTCTTTACTTTGTTGTGCTAAAAAAATACTCTAAGTACCTAAAAAATTTAAGTGTTGATGAAGGCTGAGTCAAGTCTACACTTGACTATCGCACAGTGGGCGAACCTCGGGCAGAAACGCGGGTGTGAAAAATCACCCCCGTAACAATAAGCATAGTGGTAATACCTGGCTTCAAAAGTGATCCATATAACAACAACAACCTAGTAAAATCCCACAAGTAGGGTTTGTGGAGGGGTAGTGTGTACGCGGACCTTGCCCCTACCCCGATTGAGTAGAGAGGTTGTTTCCGATAGACTCTCGGCTCAAGAAGACAAAAAATACTCTATATCAGTACCAGCAACATAAACCATAAAAATAAAACAACATCGTAAGAACTAGAAAATAGATGAAATACAATAACCAATAAATAACGCCTAATATTATGAAAAATGAAAGAATAGTGTGAACACAATATTAACCACTAGAAGTCTAAGATAAAACCCTATCAGAATGGCCTCCCACCCAGTACGAAGTAGAGAAATGCTCAACTACCTCCTAGCCTACAATCTTAATGCTCGATCTCCACGCCTTCCTATCAAGGGCCATGTCCTTGGAAATATGAAGTCGCACCATGTTCTGCCTGATCACCTCTCCCCAATACTTCTTAGGTCGCCCTCTACCTCTTCTCATATCCGCCAAAGCCAAACGCTCACACATCCTTATCGGGACATCTGGGCTTCTCCTCCTCATGTGCCCCAACCATTTGAACCTCACTTTCTGCATCTTGTCGTCCATGGGAGCCACACCCACCTTCTCCAGAATATCTTCATTCTTAATCTTATCCATCCTAGTATGCCTGCACTTCCACCTCAACATCCTTATTTCTGCTACTTTCATCTTTTGAATATATGAGTTCTTAACTAGCCAATACTCTGCCCCATACAACATGGCAGGTCTAACCACCACTCTGTAAAACTTACTTTTGAATATAGGTGGCACTTTTTTGTCACACAAGACTCCAGATACTAACCTCCATTTCATCCACCCCACCCCTATATAGTGTGTGTCATTCTCGTCGATCTCCCTATTCCCTTGGATAACCGACCCAAGGTACTTGAAATTGATTCTCTTGGGTATGACCTGCAATTCAAGCCTCACATCCATGCCCGCTTCCCTCGTCTACTTGCTGAACTTGCACCCCAGATATCATGTCTTAGTCCCGCTCAACTTGAAACCCTTAGACCCAAAGGCTTGTTTCCAAACCTCCAGCCTCTCGTTAACGCCACCTTGCGTCTCATCAATTAGCACTATGTCATCAGAGAATCACATATACTATGACACCTCCCCTTGAATATGGTGTGTCAGTGCATCCATCACTAGGGCGAATAAGAACGGGTTGAACGCAGATCCTTGGTGTAACCCTATTACCACAAAAAAATGCTCTGAATCGCCTCCTACTGTCCTAACCTGTATTTTGGCTCCATCGTACATGTCCTTCAAAAGTGATGCATCTAAAAGTTAAATGTGATGAATTCTAAATTGAGAGAATGAGTTCTCAGATATATATCTAATTCCTTATTTGTTTTTCACACACACACATATATGTACTAACATACTACACGAGGGGTAGTAAGTTAGCAAGGTACCCATTTTGTGTTTATCCAAATTTCCCTTAATAATATTTTCATAATGGGTTAAAGTGAGGGGTTGTTTTAGTCGGAAAGATATGTGACCATAAAAGAGGGATTAAGTGGAACAGAATTGACTGAGTAATAGAGTTGTGGAAACGCTATTTCTTCAAATTTTGGATCTTAGCTCTATGGAAGAATATGTTACTGCTAAAACACGAAATAATTTAAATCTTAGATCACAACAAAAATAAATGGAAGAAAAGGAGTTAATATTGGTACAATCTGATATGTTATCAGAAAGCAATCCTAACCCTGATAAACTATTTTTTTTCCATATACGAAATAGGAGATTTCACCAAGTTAGATTCTTAGAAAATGTCAAATCCACAAAAGAAGTACATGCTTCTTTTGTTGATTTGAAGCTCGTACTTCTTGATTGCTTGATCCAAGATGTTGATTTGAAGCGCGTACTTAATTTGGTCCGCATCTGCCTCAAAACATCAGAGTTAATTCATTAACTGGTCATTTAAATATTGAAAATTACTCAACAAAGTTACTTTTATTTATTTTACGATAAGAAAATCATTGGACTGTATTTTTATTACTAAGAAAATTAAAAAACACCAGAAAGTCTGTTAATCTCACCAATATCTTAACTTAGTATTAAGATCTATTTTTTAATTGTATGACCCATTTAACTCAAAATACACTAGAGTTATAATTTGAAAAGTTCATTAAATAAACGGATTTAAAAATAAAATAAAATAAAGCCAATGCATTACCATCAACATACGAGAAAACTTTGGAGTAACTAATTCAAGAACTTAAGGGACGAGCTGCAAATACTCAGTATTTCTATTGGTTTGACACCCCGTGCAGGTAAGTTTTTACCGCCAATAAGGCTACCTTTGTAAAAGTTCCATGATTGTAGGGACACAACCTGGAATTTAGGCGATTACAAACATAAAAATAATTTAGGTCACAATCTAACTAATTATATATTTGGTTAGTTGGAGCTTACATTGTTTAAGGTAGAAGATTGCCGTCTAAGTCGTTGCTTTATCTTCAATTCGTACATATAATGAAACTTCTTATGATTATAAAATCAAGCTGGTAGCTAAAGCCTTATCATCAAGAAGAAGACTAGTAGCATTTTTTATGCATAAACACAAAGACTTTGTAAAGTTCGTGAATTACAACTAACTCCAGTAGAATCCAATTTGTCACTTTGATTCGTTTCTCCTCTCATCCATTCAATTCAAAACATTTATTACAACTCTTTTTCCTTCAATCGACAAATGATACCATTTATGTCTTCTAAAATGAACTCTATTTCTCTCTTTATTACCTTCTTTCTAATTCCGTTTGTAAATTCAGTCTACTTTAAAATACCACGTTTTGGTCCGGACGTGACTGATATACTCTATGAAGGAGATGCAGTTGCTTCTGTAGGAGAGATTGAGTTTAACAAATTTACTTATCTTTGTCGCGTGGCACATGCTATCTATAAAGAGAAAGTACCAATTTGGGATCCCGACTCTACTAAACTTGCTGATTTCTCCACACATTTTTCGTTCACTATCGATACCCTAAATAGTTCCTTGTATGGTCATGGCATTGCATTTTTCCTCGCTCCGGTTGGTTTTCAGATTCCACCTAACTCAGATGGTGGTTTTCTTGGACTGTTCAATACTACCACCAGTGATTCAGCTCAGAACCAAATCGTTGTTGTTGAGTTTGACTCGTTTTCCAACCCCGAATGGGATCCTCCATTCGAACATGTTGGTATAAACAAGAATTCTATTGCTTCATCTGAGACAGCTCCTTGGAATGTTAGTTTACATAGTGGAGATCCTATTGATGCGTGGATTACTTACAATTCTACGACAAAAAATCTAAGTGTCTTTTGGAACTATGGAAAAGGCTCCAATTCCAGCATATCTTATATAATAAACCTTAGAGAGGTTCTGCCTTCATGGATAACGATAGGATTCTCTGCTGCAACGGGTAAAAATGTTGAAAGACATACACTTGAATCGTGGGAGTTCAGCTCGAGTCTTGATATGGAAGAGTTAGGGGGAAATGGTCGCAGAAAGATTGGATTGATTGCAGGGTTAACAGCATTAGGAGGAGTTTTGTTTGTGAGCGCGATTTTGGCTTTAGTAATATTGAGGAAATGGAGACGACGAAAGATGAAGAGAAATCCAGAGACAATAAGCTTAACATCTTTCAATGATGATCTTGAAAAGGGAACAGGACCGAAAAAGTTTTCTTATGAAGAGCTCGATACTTCAACCAATCACTTCTCAGAGGAACGAAAGTTAGGCGAAGGAGGATTTGGAGAAGTTTATAAAGGTTACCTCATAGATCTTGATATCGCGATTGCTGTGAAGAAGATCTCGAGAGGGTCTAAGCAAGGGAAAAAGGAATACATAACCGAGGTGAAGGTTATAAGTCGGTTAAGACATAGAAATCTTGTGCAGCTAATTGGTTGGTGTCATGACCAAGGTAAGTTCTTACTTGTTTACGAATTCATGCCAAATGGTAGTTTAGATTGTCACTTATTTGGTAAAAGGAATCCTCTTAGTTGGAATACGAGGTATAAGATATCACTCGGATTAGCATCCGCTTTGCTATATCTACACGAAGAATGGGAGCAGTGTGTGATCCACAGAGACATCAAATCGAGTAATGTAATGCTCGATTCGAGTTTTAATGTCAAGCTCGGTGATTTTGGCTTAGCTAGACTAATGGACCATGAATTAGGTCCTCAGACTACAGGATTGGCTGGAACTTTAGGTTATTTGGCTCCCGAATACATAAAAACAGGCCGAGCAAGTAAAGAGTCAGATGTATATAGCTTCGGAATAGTTGCACTAGAAATTGCAACTGGAAGAAAATCAGTAGATCCGGGGACGGGGAAATCTGATGCAGGGTTAGTGGAGTATGTTTGGGAGCTTTATGGTAAAGGAAAACTTCTTTCTGTTGTTGATGAGAAATTAAACCTGGATTTTGACGCGAAACAAGTAGAGCGATTGATGATTACCGGGTTATGGTGTGCTCATCCGGAGAGCAATCTGAGGCCATCCATAAGACAAGCAATTCATGTTCTGAATTTTGAGGCATCCTTGCCTAATCTACCTGTGAAAATGCCAGTTCCTGTGTATTATTTACCTGGTTCTGGTGAACTAGGAGTTAGCTTGGGGGAGCCTACAATGACTTGCACAAGCATAGATGTGGGTCGTTAATTATTTGCAATATTATGATATTGGTCTGAAATGAGTTTAATTGGAGCGACATGGTCAAACAAGGAATTATACAGCAGACCTCGATTTCCTTGAGATTGTAGCATAGTAGTAATAGTAGTTGTTGTAGTAGTAGTATTTTGTGTAATCCAGAGGCTTGTGAATCTTTTGTGAATGTACAAATTATAAAAGCTTTCATGTAACATTGGGTGTAAGATTGTGAAAATTCTTTTAAGTTCCGAATGAATATAAGGCAAATTCATTGAGAAATTTAAACATTTCCTAGGGTGGAGATTGCTTTTTATTTTCTTCTTTCCAAGGGAACGATACAACATATTAGATCATACACTATACTTCTCCTTTGGTTCATCGCCTCTTGCCCATTCCCTAGAATACACTCATAGAAGAAAAAAGAAAGCAAGGAAAGATTAGAAAACAAAATCCATAGATTGCTTTTGCTTGGCAAGTTACCCTCTCCTACCTCAACAATGGTATATCTATCCGCCCGTGCACAAGATGAGATCGACTACTCTGCCACCATTGTTCCAAAAGGTTTTTTATTCAAAAGGACGAAAAATAAATAGTTTATTCATAATCTTATAGACTCCATAGAGCGTTATTGATCAATTGCTCTTTCCTAAAGCAGGGGAAGGGAATTTTATTATTAATGTACATAAAGTAAATCCTTATATAAATGGAAACTAAAGTACCAAAATTTTAAGTCTAAAAGTGCAAGATATATTCAGAGTTACAAAGGACTAAAGAAAGAATAGTTCTATATGAATACCATAAGGTCCAGCACTTCCAAGAACATTGACAATGATCAAGAACCTAGTATTCTTCAGCTTTTTCTTTGGTTTCTACATTAACATCTTTTCAGGGAGTATTTTCATCAATCTTATCATATCCTACTATTTTCAGTATGGAGCATAAATATAGATTTTGAAAAATAATTTTGAAACCATAATTTCAAAGATATAGTGGGTTCAATGCTAAGAACTTTAAAAGTGAAGCCTTCGAGTTTAAATTCTGAATCAAGCTAATGCCTCTAGTTAATCACAATCAAGCTACATAGTTATAGTTATTGAATATAATGAAACAAGATATGTATGTGATATGGAAAATTCAAGGGTCAAGACCAATGCAACGATAGTACAAGGCTTCTTTGCAAGATCCAACTCAAGATAATACTAGTGCCATCGTACTGAACAAAAAAAAATATTCCCTTCATTCCAATTTATATAACAATATTTTCTTACTGGTCCATTTAAAAAAAAATGACATATCATTATATTTGACAATATTTTAGCTTTAAACTTTCTATTTATCCTTAATGAGAATTTTTGTCATGACATATTTAATATCACAAGTTTCAAAAAATCTATCTTTCTTCCTTATACTCCCTTCGTTCACTTTTACTTGACATTTATACTAAAAATAGATTTTCATTTTTACTTGTCACTTTACGCATATTAAGAGAAGCCAATTTTTTTTTCCTGTTATACCCACAATATTTATTACTCATTTCAAATCATTTTCTCAAATCCAATAAAATATGCATCAATCAGTATGAGTATCATGGTAAATTATGCATTTCATTTATTATTTCTTAACGGACATGAAAAGTCAAAACGTGCCGGAGGGAGTAACTCCATGATGAGTCAAACTATGTTATATAAATTGGAACTCTCAAATTCCACCAATCATTTGCAGAAGAATTGCATCAAAGTATTTTCTGAAATATAATGGCTTGAATATAGCGGAATTCATACAAATTCTAACTTAAGAAATTCGGGGTCGAGGCACGTTCATTGATTCATTAACTGATTTTCATAAAAATAAGGAGTTCCCACTAATATGATCTTCAAAGCCAAGCAATCTATTTATAAAATACAGACGTAAAGTAGCTTACAGAAAAAGACCATTTGCAAAATGTTGCATCATCATGTCAAACATTTAACAGAGCTGGATTTGCAGTGGCTGTGCCCACTTGTACTTCAGACAATTCTTTATACGGTCAAAATCAGGTATGTCCGATTCGTAGGCTCGAAGAGTCGCTTCGAGCCTAAGTTCAAAATTGTGATGACCCAAAAGGTCATTTTATGTTTTAGAACCCGATTTCGTGTTCTGAGGCCTTAAAAACCTCATTTTTATCTCTTCACGATTTGCGTGCGTAGTCCGGGCGTATTTCTGGAAAGCTTTTATGTGGAAAATTGATGAAATAATAACTTTTGGCCTAAAAAGTTGATTTTAGTTGACTTCGGCCAACGTTTTGAGTAAATGGACCCGGATCCGTGTTTTGACGGTCCCGATGGATCCGTAGTAAAATATGGGACCTGGGCGTATGACCGGAATCAAATTCCGAGGTCCCTAGCCCGAGAAATGAATTTTAGATAAAATTATAAGACTGAAATTATAATGGTTTAAAGAATTTTGGAAATATTTGGTCTCGTTGGTATCGAGCTCGTATTTTGGTTCCGGAGTCCGGTACAAGTTTATTATGATATTTAAGACTTATCTGTGAAATTTGGTGAGAAACGGAGTTGGTTTGACGTGATTCGTACGTCCGGTTGAAAAGTTAGAAGTTTTAAAACTTTCTTGAAAATTTCATGCAATTTGGTGCTAAATTCGTAGTTCTAGATGTTATTCTGGCAATTTGATCGCTCGAGCAAGTTCGTAGGACGTTTTAAGACTTGGGTGCATGTTTGATTTGGAGCCCCAAGGGCTCGGGTGAGTTTCGGATAGGCTACGAGATGATTTGCACTTAAAACATCTGGTGTGTTTGTTGTTTCTTGTATGCTGCTATTTGGTGTCGTGATCACGAAGTGCAAGCTGGGCTGGAGAGGAATTTCTTATACGTGAACGAGAGGCTTCGGTCACGAATGCAGAGCACTGGGGGGTTAGCTCTTCGCGAACGCGACCGGCCTTACGCGAACGCGTGTGTATTGGAGGTGGGCTGAGAATTTAATGAGTTGTTCTACGCGAACACGGTCCTAGGCCCGCGAATGCGATAGTCAGGGGGGACAGACCATCGCGAACACGTGCAACTCTTCGCGAACGCGAAAGCCTTTCTGGCCGATGTGCATCGCGGTCACGACATGTACCTCACGAACGCGATGAAGACTTGTCCAGTGTTTTAAAACAGACTTCAAAAACGAGAATTGTTCCAAATTTCATATCTTCTTCACTAGAACTCAACCTTGGGCGATTTTTGAAGAGGGAATTCAACACCAAATCATAAGTTTGTACTCTTTAACTCATTTCCTTTAATTTCTATCAACACCCATTAGATTCTAGTCCTAAATCTTGTTCTTAAGGGTAAAAAATTAGGAATTTTGGATGAATTGAGGATTTTGCAAATTTGGGAATTTAGACTTCAATTTGGGATCGGAATGGGGAACTAATTACATATTTGGGCTCGAGGGTGAATGGGTGAATGAGTTTTGGTCTGAACCTTGAGTTTGACCAAGCGGGTCCAGGGTCGGTTTTTGACTTTTGGGGGGAAATGTTAGGAAATTTATAATTATATATTGGAATTGATTTCTTTAGCTATAATTGATGTTATTAAGTTAATTATGACTAGATTCTATCTGTCCGGAGGCTTGTGTGAAGGGAAAAGCGGTGATCGAGCTTTGAATTTGGCCGTGAGAGCGAGGTAAGTGTCGTGGCTAACCTTAGCTTGAGGGATTGGGTATTATTTGCTTACTTGTTACGTGTTTGGATGTTGAGTACAACGTATAGGTGAGGTGACGAGTATCTATACGTTATTGTCGAGTCATAGCATGTGAGTAAGTCTGATTCTTGTCAATGTTGTATTCTTGATCATATTATTCATGTTTAGATTATCTATTCGATGTGTTGAGCCATTTCCTATCATGTTCTACCGAATTTGGTTTTGATTGCGTATTGTCTCAAAGTTGAGATTGGTCTTGTGAAATTAAGTGTTGAAGTAAGACTTGATGTGGTCATATCTATATCTCTATTATTATTGTCTCTTGTTTGGGTGAGGTTGAGTGATAAAGCACGAACGGTGATGCCGTGCATGTTTCTATTATTTATTTGGTGAGGTTGAGCGATAAAGCACGAAGGGTGATGTTGTGCATGTTTCTATTATTTATATGGTGAGGTTGAGTGATAAAGCACGAAGGGTGATGCCGTGCACGTTTCTATTATTGATTATCCGGTGTTGAGAGTAAAAGCACGAAGGGTGATGCCGTGCATTTTCTGCTTGTTGTGTTTACTTATTACTACCGGTTCAAGGTGTACTAGCTGTTTAAATTTCCTCTATTGCTATGATTCTTTATCTTGCAACCCCCTTTGCATGCTTCCCCTCTCGTTAATTTCTGTTTAGCTTCTATTAGTTGTATTCTGCTAGTATATTGTTTAATTGCACAGGTTATGCATGTGTCTTGTCCTAGCCTTGTCACTACTTCGCCGAGGTTTGGCTAGGCACTTACCAGTACATGAGGTTGGTTGTATTGATCTACACTCTATACTTTCTGTGCTGATTTCAGTACTGGACCGTGTTGACCCGAGTTGAGTTGCTGCCTTCAATCCTACAGGAGATCCAATGTAGATCTATCGGCGTTCACAGACCCCAGAGTCCCCTTTCAGTTATTCCAGTTTACTATTCCTTTTAATTCAAAGACAATCGTATTTTCTTTTAGCCAGTATTTGTAGTGACTCTTAGAAGATCGTAAATCGTGACACCAGTTTCTGGGTAGTTGTGTATAAGTACGTGGGTTATTATGAAGTTCTGTACTTCTTTTAATATGTTTTGATTTAATTGCTGTTATTTACTGATTCGGTCAAGAGTTAGCATATTAAATTTTTAACTGTTGGCTTGCCTAGCATCTGAAAAGTTAGGCACCATCACGGTCTCGATGGTGGAAAATACGGGTCGTGACAAGTTGGTATCAGAGCACTAGGTTGACTAGGTCTCACAATTCACGGACAAGGTTCGTAGAGTCTGAGGGATCAGTACGGAGACGTCTGTGCTTATCCCCCATAGGCTACAGAGTTTAGGAACAATTTCACTTCTATTCTTGTCTGTCGTGCGATTTGATCTCTCAATGCTAATTGAACTTCTACTCTTGTTCCTTCGCAGATGGCGAGAACACGTACCGCTTCTTCAGCTGAGCAGCAGTCATAGCCCCCAGTGGCAGCTCCTACGAGGGTAGAGGCCGAGGCCGAGACAGGGGAAGGGCTCAGCCTAGAGCTCGAACAGCACCACCAACGGCGAAGCCTCAGGTAGAGTTTGATGAGGAGGCTTCAGCCCTGACCGTTCCAGCAGGGCCAACTCAGGTTACAGAGGGGTTCATCGCTACCCCGATACTTCTTAATGCTTAGGTCCGTCTAGTGGGCCTTATGGAGAGTGTTGCTCAGGCCGGTACATTTCCTGTAGCTCCAGCCATCTCTCAGGCTAGGAGAGGAGCCCAGACTCCCGCTACTCATACTCCGGAGCAGATGGCTCCCAAGTTTCAGGCTCCAGCAGCTCATCCAGTTGGGGTAGTTCCACCGAATGTTGCAGCACAGACCGGCGATGGATCAGCTATGTCTTCTAAGCCTTTGTGGAGAATGGATAGGTTTACCAAGATTTTCACCACTCAGTATGGTGGTACATCTTCAGTGAATCCCCAGGACTATCTAGACAGTTGTCACGAGGTATTACAGAACATGGGGATAGTGGAGACAATTGAGGTCGAATTTGCTGCCTTTCGTCTGTCAGGTTCCGCCAAGAAATGGTGGAGGGATTTTTGTTTGGCCAAACCAGCTAGGTCGCCTGCTTTGACTTGGGACCAATTATCCCTCAGCTATTTCTCCAGAAGTTCCTTCCTGTTACTCTGAGAGAGGACTATCGCAGGCAGTTCGAGCGTCTCCAGTTGGGCAGCATGTCTGTTACCCAGTACGAGACCCGGTTTATTAATTTGGCCCGCCATGCTCTTCTTATACTTCCTACCGAGAGAGAGAGAGAGAGAGAGGGTGAAGAGGTTTATTGAGGGACTTGCTCAGCCTATCAGATTGCAGTTGGCTAAGGAGACATGGAGCAACATTTCTTTCTAGGATGCAGCGAATATGGCCAGACGAGTTGAGATGGTTTTAGCTTAGGGGAGTGGTCAGGGGTCTGACAATAGGCCTCCTCACTCTGGTGGATTCAGTAGGGCCTCATCTAGAGGCCGGGGTACTTTTAGTAGGGGCCATCCTCCCAGGCCATTTCATTCAACACTTTAGGTTTCTCACGGTGCTTCAGGTGGTCGTGGCCCTCATACGCAGTATCTCGATCAACTAGCCCACAGTGCTCCACAAACTCCTATTAGTGAACCCCCGCTCCAGAGTTTTTAGGGTGGTTACTCAGGCCGCCAGGGTCATTTTTAGGGTCATCAGCCACATCAGCCGAGATCTTGTTATACTTGTGGTGATTCGAAGCACATTGCTAGGTATTACACTCGAGCATCAAGCAGTTCTCAACATCAGGGTTTCTCGTGACATGGTCCTAGCACCGAGTGTTCCACCGCCCGCTCAGCCAGCTAGAGGTAGGGGTCAGACAACTAGAGGTGGAGGTTGAGGTATTAGAGGTGGAGGTCAGGCCACTAGAGGTGGAGGCCAGCCAGACAGGGCCCGTCTTCGGGATGCAGTTCAGAGTGGTGGGGCTAGCCCCGATGCTATACTTTTCCAGCCAGGCTTGAGGCTGAGTCATCTGACGCGGTTATCACATATACAGTTTCAGTTTGCAGTCGGGATGCCTTAATATTATTTGATATGTGATCTACTTATTCGTATATGTCATCCTATTTTGCCTTATATTTAGTTGTGCCTCGAGATTCTTTGGGTGCTCCCATTTATGTGTCTACATCGGTGGGGGATTCTGTTGTTGTAGATCATGTCTATCGTTCGTGTGTGGTCATTTTTGGGGGTCTTAAGACTCATGTAGATCTCCTACTTCTCGATATGGTTGATTTTGATGTTATTTTGGGGATGGATTGGCTGTCACCTTATCATGCTATATTGGACTGTCACGCCAAGACAATGACCTTGCCTTGCCGGGGGTGCCTCAATTAGAGTGGAGAGGGACTCCTGGTCATTCTACCAGTAGGGTTATTTCTTATATGAAGGCTCGGGGCATGGTCGAGAAGGGTTGTCTAGCTTATTTGGCTTATGTCCGTGATTATAGTGCAGGGGTTCCTTCCATGGATTCTGTACTAGTTGCTCGAGAGTTTCCGAAGGTATTTCCTGCAGACCTACCGGGGATGCCACCCGACAGGGATATTGACTTCTGTATTGATTTGGTTCCATGCACTCAGCCTATTTCTATTCCGTCATACTTTATGGCCCCGTTAGAGTTGAAAAAATTGAAGGAGCAGTTGTAAGATTTGCTTGATAAGGGCTTTATTAGACCTAGTGTCTCGCCTTGGGATGCACCAGTGTTTTTCAAAGAAGAAGGATGGGTCGATGGGGATGTGCATAGACTATCGGCAGTTGAACAAAGTCACCATCAAGAACAAGTATCAATTGCCGAGGATTGATGACTTATTTGATCAGCTTTAGGGTGCCAAGGTGTTTTCAAAGATCGATTTGAGGTCTGGTTACCATCAGTTGAGGATTAGGGCATCCGATGTCCCTAAGATAGCTTTTCGGACTCGGTATGGACATTATGAGTTTCTAGTAATGTCATTTGGGCTGACAAATTCCCTAGCAGCATTTATGGATTTGATGAACAGGGTGTTCAAGCCCTATTTGGATTCCTTTGTGATTGTTTTCATTAATGATATCTTGATCTACTCCCGCAGCTGAGAGGAGTATGAGCAACATCTTCGGATCGATCTTCAAACTTTGAGAGACAACTAGTTATATGCTAAGTTTTGGTTGAGTTCAGTTGCATTCTTGGGTCACATTATATTAGCAGAGAGTATTCAGGTGGATCTTAAGAAGATTGAGGCCGTTCAGAAATGGCCTAGACCTATTTCAGTCACAGAGATCCATAATTTCTTGGGTTTGGCGGGTTATTACCACCGGTTTGTGGAGGGGTTTTCATCTATGCAGCCCCATTGACCAGGTTGACCCAGAAGGGTGCCCTGTTCAGATGGCCAGACGAGTGTGAAGCGAGATTTTAGAAGCTCAAGACAGCTTTGACTACGGTGCTGGTGTTGGTGTTGCCCATAGGTTCAGGGCCCTATACAGTATATTGTGATGTATCTCGTATTGGACTTGGTGCGGTATTGATACAGGGAGGCAAGGTTATTGCATATGCTTTGCGGTAGCTAAAGGTTCACGAGAAGAATTATCCAGTTTATGACTTGGAGCTAGCAGCCATTGTTCATGCGCTGAAGATTTGGAGGCACTATCTATATGACATGTCGTGTGAGGTGTTCACTGTACATAAGAATTTACAGTACTTGTTCAAGCAAAAGGAGCTCAATTTGAGACAGAGAAGGTGGTTGGAGCCATTGAAAGACTATAATATAACCATCGTGTATCATCTTGGGAAAGCCAATGTGGTGGCTGATGCTTAAGTAGGAAGTCAGCCAGTATAGGCAACCTTGCGTACATTCCAGTTAGTGAGAGACCACTTACATTAGATGTTCAGGCCTTGGCCAATCAATTCGAAAGGTTGGATGTTTCTGAGCCCAGTCGTGTTTTAGCTTGCTCAGTTGCTCGGTCTTCCTTATTAGAGCACATCAGAGATCGACATTATGATGACCCTCATTTGCTTGTCCTTAGGGACACAGTGTGGCACAATGATACCAAGCTGTCACGACCCGAATTTCACACCCTCGAGAGCCGTGATGGTGCCTACTGTCACACCTCCTTTTTCCGCCCCGCGAGGGGACAAGGGAGTTTTTTCCAATTAAAGGACAATCGAAACGGGATTTGTTTATTTATTTCAGAGTCGCCACTTGAGAGATTTAGGGTGTCCCAAGTCACCAATTTTAATCCCGAATCGAGGAAAATAATGACTCCATATTACAGTCTGCGTACCAGAAATCCGGATAAGGAATTCTGTTAACCTGGGAGAAGGTGTTAGGTATTCTCGAGTTCCGTAGTTCTAGCACGGTCGCTCAACTGTCATATTCGGCTTGATTATCTGATTTTATGCAAGTATGAACTTATGTGCAAATTTTAACTTTTAACCGCTTTTATCATTTACTGTTATTTTTATCAAGAATTACAGCGTTGTGAAAATGTATCTCGAACCACGTTACAATCAATGTACCCGTGATTAGAAACACATTTCGACTCCGTTGAGAATTGGATTTGGGTCACATAAATGTGCACCCGAGTTTAAGAAGGTAAGATTTATTAAGGCGCGTCCTAAAGAGTCTAACGTATTGTTATTTTAGGAAGAGGCCGTGAAGGTTCATTAAACGGCCAAATCCAAAGTCTAGTCAATGGTTATGTATTTTATTGAGGGCCCCGGCGGTTTGTGATTTATTTGGCGAGGCTCGTCTCATTTTTATTTTAAAGGATAAACCTATAGTGACTACATTTTTCTATTAAATTCGTCTCTAAAATAAAAGAAAATCTCTTAATTATTTACATGCTGAAAAACGTAACTTATTAGTTATTAGTTTACGGCTAATGCGAATGGAAAATTGCGATCGAGTTTGTACAAAGGAAAACTGCTTTCATTTTATATTCTGTTGTTCAATAATACTAGAACATGAGATTGACCATAATATCAAAACAGATTAATTATTCTCCGATTAATTTAAACTAACATTATTAGATGAAGAAACTATACATATGCAACTCTATTACTCATTAATTAATTGGCTACATTTTTATACAAAAGAGAGGAAAATTAATATTCAAACACAGATCAAAACAAAAGAATTCAACAGGAACAGGGGGCCTGATTAATATTTCATTTCGCTTCAAGCCGAGAGTGTACAAATGTGTACCTGGAAACAGCAGTACAAGAACAAAAGAAGTAGGAGTCAGCAGCAGTAATAACACGGCAACAGCAGGTTCAGCAACACCGCAAAACCAGTAACAACCAGTAGAATAACCCAGCAACGGATTGAAAAATCAGCAATGCCAAAGTGCAATCACAATCAAAACAGAGAAGAGAAAAGATACGAGATGCAGTAGTTTCTGACTTTTGAATAACACTCGAAGAAAAGCAAACAGAATTGTTCGAGTGAAAGTTCAAATTGTCTTTCTCTTTTACTCTAAAAAAAAACTCTCTCAAGTATAAAAGTATGTCAACTCTCAAGTGTAAAAAATCTGTCAACTCTCCAAGTCTCTCTTAATTTTTAAGTTCTCTAAACTCTCTTTTCAGTCCATCTTTTTTTCTTTTCAAATGTCAAGAATGACTCTATATATATAGCAAGACAAGTCTTCAATTCCCAACCCCAAATTATTCCCCCAATGGCATGCTTTGTCCCACTACTTAATGTTTTCTTTATTTTAAACTTTGTCCTCATGCCTACATTAAATAAATACCACATTCCCAACCCATTACAATATGTCCCCCATGCCTACATTAAACAAGTACAAGATTCCTCCCCATTATGTTTTGTCTTGTCCCCCATTATATTAAACAAGTACATCAAAACCCCACCCCATTATATTTGTCCCCCATGCTTAACATAAAGAATCAAAATAATGTTCAATTACCAAACTACCCCTCCGACCTTATTGCAATTACACTTTTACCCCTGAACGGATTGCAATTTACCAAATTACCCCCATCAGCTCTAAACACTCAATTAATCATAACTTAACCAAAATATAGCCAAGATGACCAATTTCTCAACAATCTTCAACAACAAATTACATGAACATGATGAACAACACAACTCAAAAATTAATGAAATGAATTAACCATATCGGGAACCAATCCTGGTTAATTTAGACCAAAATGGATGAGCAAGGATAAAACAATATTAACAAAAATGTATGATTCAAATTAAATCAACCAATCAAAAACAACCATAAACTCACATTAAATCACTGGATTAAACATGAACTTCAAACAAAGATGAACATGAACTAAATCTATTTTTCAAACAACAAACATGACGGATTCACATGACTCAAACAACACTAACAATTTCTGGAAAATACATAACAACATGAAACAAATTGAAGAAATAATCAATTAAATTTCAATTTGAATCTAACAAACATTAAACTAACAAATATTCACTTAAACAACAATACAAACATGAAATAAACATGAAAAACAACTAATTAACTTCCATTTGAAATCTGAAAATTAATTTAACAAAACATATGAACATGACTAAAATATCAAATATCTAACCATAGACATGAACAAAACAAACATTTGCCGATTTTAGATTCGAAAATATCAAAACAAAATACGGACAAAATAAAACTCAAAAACTACTAACCGGAGATGAACAACGACGAATTCGATTGTATGGACTGTTTCGACAACCCTTCAAATGGGAATAAATCTGCCCGGACTCAACAACGAACTCAACGACGAACAAACGACGGAGACGATCCGAAGCAAACGAAGAAGATGAAGAAGGCGTTGGACGTAGCAAGGTCGACGGACTGTGGCGGACGTAGCTGAAGCAGCTAGGGTCGTCGACATGCTGCTGCGTTCAACGACTAAGGTCGTCGATGAGGAACAACAACAGTCGACGCAGCAGAAACTGTGCTCGAGCAGCAACAATATCCATGGCCGACGATGAGGAAGGTGAAACAGAAGCAGCAGCGCTGGGTCTGTTTGGCTCGACTGGTTCATCTGCCCTATATGTTTGGCTCGACTGGTTCAAACAGGCAGCAGTGACTGGTTCTGTGAAGACGCAGCAACGGGGAAGACGAAGAAGCAGCAGCCATGGATGGGCTGCTGCGTGTGTGCGTGTGTGTTTTGTTGTGTATGTGTGCATGTGTGTGTGTTGTCGATGTGTGTGTGTGTGTGTTGTCGATGGGGAGGCAGCCATGTGAGCTGCTCGTGTGGAAGGGGAGGTAGCCATGGTTGGCTTGGGGTCTTGGTATTTTGGAGAAGAAGAAGCCAAAAATGGGGGCGGATGTTTTTGGTCTTTTTTAGGGTTTTTTGTTCTTTCTTTTTTTTTTCTTTTGTTTTGTGTTTTGAAAAAATGAAGAAGGGGTGTTGGGTATTTGGGTTAGTGGGGCGGACCGGGTCGACCCGGTCTGAAGTGTTCTGGGTCATGGGGAAGATTGGGCAACTATTTGGGCCTGAGGTTGAAATTTGAAGAAGTGGCCCAATCCGATTTTTCTTTGTATTTTTGTTATTTTTTCTTCTTTTATTTTCTAAAACTAAATTATTATTAAGAACTAAATTAAGTTATAAAAGCGCAAATTAACTCCCAATAACAATTAACGCACAATTAAGTAATAATTAAGCATAAAATTGTTCATTTGGACATTAAATGCTAAAAATGCAAAAGATGCCTATTTTTGTAATTTTTAATTTTTGTAAAACTAATTTAATTACTAACAATTGTAGAATTAAATCCTACATGCAAAATGCGACATATTTTTGTATTTTTTATTAATTTAACAAATAAGCAAACACAGACAAATACAAATAATTATCCAAAAATATCACAAAATCTCACAAAATTGCACACCGAGGAAAATCATTTGATTTTGAATTTTTTTGGGAGTAATTCTCATATAGGGCAAAAATCACGTGCTTACAGCTGCCCCTCTTTGCCCGAAGACACGAAGGGTTTTCGCGCAAAGATAAAGCGAGCGATTTTTGCCCATCCGAGTACTCCGTGTGAAGCATTTTTTGAAAAATATTTAACCGAACCTTTGCTTCAAAGGTTTCCTACATATCCCTGGCTAAAGGGGAATCAGGTTAATGTAGTTCGGGAAATTTTGGTAGCTGTGATTACCCTGGGACTGCAATGTTACTGCTGTTGCATGCTGTTATCACTGCTTACCGATCTCCTTGTTACACCGTGCTTAAAAAGAAAACAAGAAGCTAGGCTAGACTAAAATTTGTTCTTGTTGCCTTGCTTTCTTGTCGGCTTGTGTTTCCTCCGGTGCTTTTCTTCCGATGCTTTTCTTCCTTTTGACCCATGCACTTGAGTTTGTGCTGGGACCTCTTGTTGCAACCTTTTGCTTCCCGGTGCTGGGGATTTTTTACTGTTTCCTGCTAGGGATTCCTGTTGTAACCCTCTGTTTTATTGTCTTCTGACTTGATCTCGAAATGTATGCCTCTGTTCTATGGGCGGGCTCCCAACTTCAACACTTGAAAATTAAAGACTGAAATGTATGCCTCTGTTATCTGGGCGGGCTCCCAACTTCAACGCTTTGTAATGAAAAGACTGAATGTATTCCCGCATTGTACTGGTGGGCAACCTAGAATCATGAAATGAAAAGACAGAAATGTATTCCCGCATTATACTGGTGGGCGACCTAGAACATGAATGTATTCCCGCATTTTACTAGTGGGCGACCTAGAACAGAAAGTATTCCCGCATTTTACTGGTGGGCGACCTAGAACAGAAAGTATTCCCGCATTTTACTGGTGGGCGACCTAGAACAGAATGTATTACCGCATTTTACTGGTGGGCG
This sequence comes from Nicotiana sylvestris, assembly GCF_000393655.2. NCBI lineage: Eukaryota > Viridiplantae > Streptophyta > Magnoliopsida > Solanales > Solanaceae > Nicotiana > Nicotiana sylvestris. The sequence continues at coordinate 163,502,246 of NC_091065.1, forward strand.
ACCTAGAACTGAGAGTATTCCCGCATTTTACTGGTGGGCGACCTAGAACATAAAGTATTCCCGCATTTTATTGGTGGGCGACCTAGAACATAAAGTATTCCCGCATTTTACTGGTGGGCGACCTAGAACATAAAGTATTCCCGCATTTTACTGGTGGGCGACCTAGAACATAAAGTATTCCCGCATTTTACTGGTGGGCGACCTAGAACATAAAGTATTCCCGCATTTTACTGGTGGGCGACCTAGAACATAAATTTTTCCCGCATTTTACTGGTGGGCGACCTAGAACATAAAGTATTCCCGCATTTTACTGGTGGGCGACCTAGAACATAAAGTATTCAATTTGTTTCCTCGTTCTTCCGAGAAAATTTTGACAACGGCAGAAAATTTTCTGCCCCAGTTTTGGAGACTTCTCTGGCATCGCGTCTTGCTGCCATCATCAACCTTTATTTTCCTGCAACAGACAAAAGGCTTTAGTTAGTTTTAATCATGGTGGGCAGCAGTGTCTTTCCGCTGGGAGATGATTTTTCTCTCTTTCTCTTTTCTGGCTTTGCGCCCCCCCACAACTGCTTGGTGGACAAAGTTGCTTGCTGGGGGTGACCCGTCTGATGGGGATGGTCTTCCATTTATCCCCCCTTTTTGCTTTTCTCTTTATAGAACCAACTGTGGGAGTCTGCTTCCCTCCCGAAACCACTCCCTTAAGAGTTTACTTCCTCCCGGAATTGCAAGGCATAGAACTTTACTGCCTGGGGATAACCTTTGGGACTGTTATCTTACATCGGATCAATTTCCCTTTCCTGTGGAGTTTGACCACTTCGGACTTAGGTTCGTGATTTATCGACGTTCTGCGGGGAAACCTTCTCGGAACTTGGTCCACGAGTCCTTCACCCGTCACTTTCCGCCCTTTTTACGTCCCCCTTCTTTTGATGCAATTCGACGCCTTTTGTCTTATTCTTGGTTTTTGGCCTATCCCTTTCGTATTTTGCCTTTGGACCCCTTCAGTCTCTGGTAGTAAACTTTGAAAGATCCTTTTCAAAACCAATTTTTTAGAAAGAAAAATGAAAAAGGTAGGAAAGGAGAAAAATCTTTCTGAACCAAAAACTTATCTGGATGACATGGCTGGTCCTTATGATCATGACGTGCACCATATATTCCCGACCTAGTCTATTTGTGTCAATCATCTAGCCTGATGGTCTTACTCGCTGGGGATAAATGAGTGTCCACTTCTTTGCGAACGCAGACCCTTTTGCTGATCTGCCTTGTCGCCTCATAGCGCCCTTCGAGGGGTTTTCACTAATGAGACTCTCTCTCTTTTCTCTCAGCTCCCGGCGCCTTATGGTGCCTGTGAAGGTTTTCACCGATAAGACTCTCTCGTTTTATATCTCTCATCTTTCGTCGCCTTATGGTGCCTGTGAAGGTTTTCACCGATAAGACTCTCTCATTTGATTTCTTCAGCGGGGAATTGGAGTGCTGTTGATATGACCTTATCTTTGGAGATTCCTTTGGACTATCAATTCATTTCCAGTTTTATGATCCTCTTCCTTGCCGGGGATCAGTGTATTATTCTCAGCTTCATTTGCCTGACTTGGCACCTCTTGGATATTGATCGGGAGGTCTTTTGGACGTCGATTTTGGTTTTGGTGTGGGGCTAAAAGAAAGGCTTATCAAAAAAATGAAATAACTTTGATGGGTGATTCGCTACAACTTTTGGAATCAAACCTTTGTTGGAATTTTAAAACATAGCCTCTGCCCCAGTTTTCTTGCTTGGAGGATTTTATTTTTACTCTATGTTGAGCTATGTGCATTTGCACACTGTGCCTATTATGCGTACCTATGTACACTATGATGCACACTATGTGCACTATGATGCACACTATGACCGAGCCGTGAGGCGCCTACGTATCCTCTTTGAGGAATCAGGTCAAACGTAGTTCCCAACGGTTTGTGATTTTTATCTTCTTCTTCTTTTTCTTTTTTTTTCTTCTTCTTTTTTCATTTTCTCTTAAAATTTTCTTTTCTTCTTCTTTCTCTTTTCATATCTTTTTCGTTAGTGATTCCAAAAGAGGGGTATGAAAGAATAACTTAAGGCTCAAAAGGGGGAAACAAGGGTAAAAAGTGTTTGGATAGAAGAAAGAATTGCCTCCGTCATTTCATTATCCAATAAGTACCAAGTACAAACAAACGAACCAATAATTGCCATAATCAAAGAAATTACGCATAATATCTCTTGACTGCATCCGAATTGATAGCCATGTCAACACATCTTCCCTCGATATCCGTCAAACACAAAGCTCCATTGGACAATACTCTGGTCACGACATAAGGTCCTTGCCAATTTGGGGCGAACTTGCCTTTTGCCTCGACCTGATGTGGGAGGATCTTCTTCAATACCTGCTGCCCTACTTCAAACTTCCTGGGGCGTACCCTCTTATTATATGTTCTCGCCATTCTCTTCTGATACAGCTGCCCATGGCATACCGCTGCCAATCTTTTCTCGTCTATCAAGCTCAACTGTTCCAATCGAGCTTTGACCCATTCATTATCATCAATCTCGGCTTCAGCGACAATCCGGAGGGATGGAATTTCGACCTCCGCTGGTATTACGACCTCAGTTCCGTACACCAACAAATAAGGAGTTGCACCTACGGAAGTCCGGACGGTAGTGCGGTAACCCAACAGAGCAAAGGGTAATCTCTCGTGCCATTGTCTAGATCCTTCCACCATTTTCTGCAGTATCTTCTTGATGTTCTTATTGGCTGCTTCGACCGCTCCATTCTCCTTGGGACGATATGGGGTGGAATTGCGGTATGTAATCTTGAATTGTTGGCATACCTCTCTCATCAGGCTACTGTTAAGATTCACACCGTTATCCGTAATGATTACTTTTGGGATCCCAAATCTGCAGATGATATGGGAGTGCACAAAATCCACCACTGCCTTTTTAGTTACTGACTTGAAGGTTTTAGCCTCAACCCATTTGGTGAAGTAGTCAATGGTTACTAGAATGAACCTATGACTGTTGGATGCTGCTGGCTCGATAGGTCCAATGACATCCATGCCCCATGCCACAAACGGCCAGGGTGCTGACATCGTATGTAACTCTGTTGGCGGAGAATGAATCAGATCTCCATGTATCTGACACTGATGGCATTTCCTCACGAAAGTGATACAGTCATGTTCCATGGTGAGCCAATAATACCCTGCCCTGAGGATCTTCCTTGCCAATACATATCCGCTCATATGTGGCCCGCAAACTCCAGCATGTACCTCTGCCATAACCGTCGTGGCTTGACCGACATCTATATATCTCAACAATCCCAAATCCGGGGTTCTTTTGTACAAAACTCCTCCGCTGAGGAAGAAACCATTTGACAAACGCCGAAGGGCTCTTTTTTGGTCTCTAGTGGCATGTTCCGGATATATCCCCATTCTGAGGTATTCCTTGATATCATGAAACCAGGGCTCGCCATCTGCTTCCTCTTCTATGGCGTTGCAATAAGCGTGCTGATCACGGACCTGGATGTGCAGAGGATCAACATACATTTTGTAAGGGTGGTGCAACATTGATGCTAAGGTGGCCAATGCATCCGCAACCTCGTTATGAACTCTCGGGATATGTTTGAACTTTACCGATCGAAATCGCTTGCTCAGATCATGCAAGCATTGTCGATATGGTATGAGTTTCAGATCCCGCGTTTCCCATTCACCCTGAATCTGATGTACCAAGAGGTCCGAGTCTCCCAAGACCAAGACGTCTTGGACATCCATGTCCGCAGCCAATCGTAGACCCAAAATGCAAGCTTCATACTCGGCCATATTGTTGGTGCAATAGAAGCGTAGTTGAGCCGTAACAGGATAATGGCGTCCTGTTTCAGAAATGAGTACTGCTCCTATTCCAACCCCTTTCGCGTTTGCAGCTCCATCGAAGAAAAGCTTCCAACCCGGTTCCTCGGGTAACTCCAGCTCATTTGTATGCATTACCTCTTCGTCGGGAAAATACGTTCTTAAAGGCTCGTATTTTTCATCAACGGGATTCTCTGCCAAATGGTCGGCCAACGCCTGGGCTTTCATGGCTGTCCTCGTCACATAGACGATATCGAACTCTGTGAGTAGAATTTGCCATTTTGCCAACCTCCCTGTGGGCATAGGTTTCTGAAAGATATACTTCAATGGGTCCAAACGGGATATGAGATAAGTAGTATACGAGGACAGGTAGTGTTTCAACTTCTGAGCTACCCAAGTTAGGGCGCAGCATGTTTTCTCGAGTTGAGTGTACTTGACTTCATATACTGTGAATTTCTTGCTAAGATAGTAGATGGCCTGCTCCTTCCTTCCTGTGTCATCATGTTGCCCTAGTATACAACCAAATGAATTTTCCAGGACCGTTAGATAAAGAATTAAGGGCTTCTCTGGCTTAGGCGGGACAATACGGGTGGATTAGACAGATACCCTTTGATTTGGTCGAAAGCCTCTTGACACTCTGCCGTCCAACTTACCGCAACATCCTTTTTCAGCAGCCGAAATATGGGCTCACAAGTTGCTGTGAGTTGAGCGATGAACCTGCTGATGTAATTGAGTTTACCCAGCAAACTCACTACCTCTGTTTTGTTCTTTGGCGGTGGCAAATCTCGGATGGATTCGATTTTGGATGGGTCTAACTCAATCCCCCGTCGACTGACGATGAATCCTAACAACTTTCCTGAGGGAACCCCGAATGCGCATTTGGCCGGGTTAAGCTTGATATCATACCTTCGGAGTCTTTGGAAGAATCTCCTTAGGTCTGCTACATGGTCCTCCTGACGCCAAGACTTTATGATCACATCATCGACATACACCTCAATTTCTTTGTGTATCATGTCATGAAACACAGCAGTCATTGCTCGCATGTATGTTGCCCCGGCATTCTTCAGTCCGAACGGCATTACCCGATAGCAGTAAGTTCCCCATGGCGTGATAAATGCTATCTTTTCCGCATCTTCTTCGTCCATTAGGATCTGATGATAACCCGCATAGCAATCCACAAATGATCCGATCTCGCCCAGCACAATTATCGATCAAGATATGAATGTTGGGCAACGGAAAATTGTCCTTGGGACTTGCTTTGTTGAGGTTGCGGTAGTCGACGCACACCCTGATTTTTCCATCCTTCTTTGGAACTGGTACCACATTGGCCAACCACTCGGGATATCGAGTGACCCGAATGACCTTCGCCTGCAACTGCTTAATCACCTCTTCTTTGATCTTTACACTCATTTCTGTTTTAAATTTCCTTAGCTTTTGCTTGACCGGAGGGTATGCCGGGTCAGTGGGCAATTTGTGAACCACTAAATTGGTGCTTAATCCCGGCATATCATCATATGACCATGCAAAAACATCTTTGAATTCCACGAGGGTTTTGATCAATTCTTCCCTGACATTCGGCTCAATATGGATGCTGATTTTGGTTTCTCGGACATTATCAGCGTCTCCTAGATTCACAGCCTCAGTGTCATTTAGGTTAGGTTTGGGTTTTTCTTCAAATTGGCACAGTTCTCGGTTTATCTCTTCGAAGGCTTTATCTTCGTCATATTCAGATTCATCGTCACAAACGACCTCTTGCATCATTGAGTCAGATTCAGATTGATTTATTAGACTAGGTCGAAGATCTGCTGTGCATGCCATGTCATTAGAACCAGTAAAAAGAGAACTGTTCAGAAAGAAAAAGAACAAAACAAAATTAAAATGGGACAAAAGAAGAGAACTTTATTAAACTTGCGGGATAAAAGGGTTCACACTTTTACAAAACAAAAGTAAAATTTGGATTACACCCTGGAATAATCCGAACAAAACAAAACAAACAAAACATAAATCAAAGCCTACTACCAAGACTCCCCTCGGACAGGAAGAGGAGTAACTGTCCAATTGTTGGTTTTGGCCTCAGGCCCCACAAACTGTATCTCTGCTCTGCTGGAACCTTCTCCAGCTTCTACCATACTGACATCAGCGAATAGCCGCTCGAAACTCTGATTCAGGTCCCCATCCATACCAATCAATGGTCCTAGAATCTTTGGGACCGGTGGACTTTTGGCGCTTGCTCTGACAAAAGATCTTGAGAGACGTGGCACGGGTTTGGGAAGATACCAGACTTTCTTCTTCATTTTCCGCGCTTGCTTTACATCTGCTGCGGTTGGTTTGAACCCCAATCCGAAAGTTTCCAGATTTTTAGGCAGGGAGACAGGTTGGACAATCCCCTGAAGCTCGACTCCCAGGCCCTTTCCCGGCACAAATCCATTACCCAGCATTTCCGAGACCATCATGACTGTCGCGGCGGCTACCCTAGGGTGCGGGATGATTTCTCCTTCAGAAATTTTGTTTGCCGACACTGTATCGAAAATCTGGTAGACCCAAGGACCTTTGTCATCATCGGTCTCTATGAAGGGCACAATGGCGCCACCCATGGTGCACGCCGTGTCGTCGCCGTGTAGTACGACCTCCTGCCTATCCCACTCGAACTTCACCATCTGATGTAGGGTGGAGGGCACTGCTTTGGCTGCATGAATCCATGGTCGTCCTAACAGAAGGTTATAAGATACTGTGGCATCTAATACCTGGAACTCCATGGTGAACAGGACAGGACCGATGGTCAATTCAAGTACAACATCCCCTACAGTAGCTGTTCCATTTCCGTCAAATCCTCGGACACACATGCTATTCTTGTGGATTCTTCCGTGGTCAATCTTTAACTGGTTCAGGGTGGATAATGGACAAATATTGGCACTTGACCCGTTATCCACCAATACCCGAGTAACTACCGCGTTTTCACATTTGACAGTCAGATAGAGAGCTTTATTATGCTCCGTACCTTCCACTGGCAGATCATCATCTGAGAACGTTACCCTGTTCACTTCGAAAATCTTGTTGGCAATGGTTTCCAGGTGGTTTACAGAAATCTCGTTGGGTACATGAGCTTCGTTCAGTATTTTCATCAGGGCCCGGCGATGTTCCTCAGAATGGATCAGTAATGATAGCAGCGAGATCTGTGCTGGTGTTTTCCTCAGCTGCTCGACCACGGAGTAGTCCTGCACTTTCATCTTCCTCAAGAACTCCTCAGCCTCTTCTTCGGACACAGGTTTCTTGGTTGTAGCGGGGTTGGTTCTTCTTAGCTCCACCGGAGCAAAACACCGACCTGATCGAGTCAGTCCTTGCGCTTCACAACTAACTTCCTCCACTTGTTTTCCTTTGTACATCACCACTGCCCTCTCGTATTTCCAAGGCACAGCCTTACTATCAACCATCGGCAACTGAACTGCGGGCTTTATTGTGACCAGTTCCCTGTATACCCCTTTTAACACAACTGCAGGTGTGGGCGGAGTCCCTGATATTACCAACTTGTTTGGCTCGGGTTTGCTTGTTATGGCGGACGGTCTCTTCCCCAATATCACTACCGGCTTGACGCCTTCTCCCTGGGACTGTACCCCTGTTCCTCCACTGGTCGGTCCTTCTTTCGGAGCGGCCTGGATCATCATCACTGTTTGTGAGGGTTTTCTCAATTCTCCTCCCTCATACACCAACTCAATCATGTGAGTCTCGTGGTGCGCTGGCAATGGGTTCTGGTTGATGTTAGGAGCTTCCGGTGTCTGGACCTCGATCTTATTGGTATCAATAAGATCCTGTATGGCATGCCTCAATTTCCAACACTTTTCGGTATCATGCCCCAGCATCCCTGAGCAGTACTCACAACTTATTGATCGGTCCAAATTCTGGGGTGGGGGATTTGGTTCTCGAGTCTGGACAGGACTAACCAAACCCAACTGCCTCAATTTGTGGAACAAAACGGTGTAGGTTTCTCCCAACTCTGTGAAAGTTCTGTGCTTCCGCAGCCTGTCATTCCTAGCATCTGGATTTCCCCGAAAGCCTGCCCCTGGAGGGTTTCTATATGCCCTTGGTGGAGGATAGGTGTTTTGGGGTGGTGCATATGTGTTCTGGGGAGCCGGCGCGCGCCATTGCGGGCGAACCGGAGGCTGAGTGTATGTCTGGGCTTGGTGTATGGAGAAATGTGGTTCTCGGTGTGGATAGTAGTGCTGTGGTAGGCTGTATGGGTAGTTTGGCCCGTGGGGCCTAGGTTGATTGTAGTGGGGTTTGCCAGACCTGGCCCAACTGCTTGCCTCAATCGTGGCAATTTCTTCTTTCTTTCTTCTTCCCAACGCACCTCCCGTGCCGCTCTGAATAGCCTGGGTCGTAGCCTTGAGTGCCGAGTAATTCAGGATTTTGTCAGACCTCAGACCCTCTTCTATCATGACCCCTATCTTCACTACCTCGTTGAAGGATTTTCCGACCGTTGTCACCAAGTGACCAAAGTAGGTTGGATCCAGTGTTTGCAAGAAGTAGTCCACCATTTCTCCCTCTCTCATGGGAGGATCCACTCTAGCTGCTTGCTCTCTCCAGCGGAACCCGTACTCGCGAAAACTTTCCCCGGGCTTCTTCCCGGTCCTCAATAATGTGAGACGGTCAGGGACTATCTCGAGATTGTATTGGAAATGACCTGCGAAAGCCTGCGCCAGGTCATCCCAAGTGTACCATCTGCTGGAATCCTGCCTGGTATACCATTCTAGCGCAGATCCGCTCAGACTTTGGCCGAAATAAGCTATCAGCAGCTCATCTTTGCCGCCTGCCCCTCTCATTTTGCTACAGAATCCCCGCAAATGCGCCATGGGATCACCGTGCCCTTCATATAAATCAAACTTAGGCATCTTGAACCCAGCCGGGAGTTGGACGTCCGGGAAAGGGCATAGATCTTTGTAAGCCACGCTGACTTGGTTGCCCAATCCGTGTAGGTTCCTGAAGGACTGCTCCAGGCTTTTGAACTTCCTCAATACCTCATCCTGTTCAGGGGCTTTAACCGGCTTTTCAATCTCTGCCGGTACCTCCAAGTGCGGGTTGTAGGCCTGTGGTTCGGGGGCATGGAATGTAGGCTCAGGGGGATAGTATTGCGTATCGGGAGCCTGAAACAATGGCTCGCTGGTTGATCTTTGCAGGGTGGCTGATGTGGGTCCCATAAAAGTGGGAACATTTGGTGTTGGGAGAGGTTGATGGGGTGGTGGAGCTTGGGAATCATGTGGGCTTCTTTCCTGATGATAACGGGGATTCGGGAGGCTTGTTGAAGGGCCGGAGTGAGGGTATTCCGGCATGTGCCCCAGTGGCTCAGGGCTCTTTTGTGCTTTGGCTAGAGCTAGCTGCATTGCATTCATCTCTAGTCCCATCCTTTCAATCTTTTCCATTGCTTCTTTTAACAACTGGCTCATCGGCCTTTCTTCCTCGTTACTATTCTCTGAAGTAGTCATGCTTGTTGCTACTGGTCCTTTGGATCTGGTTTGGTAAGAGTGTGTTGCCAGAATTCTTTAACAACTAACTTGTCTGGAAACAGACAACAACAAACTTTGTTAGCGTTAGATTTTAACAGATTTGATCACAACACATAGAGGATGCAATGTTCCTAGGCAGTTAACCGTTTCTACATGCTTTGCTTCAAACAACATGCGTCATCCCGGCTTACTCATTTGTCCCTTTTTTAAAGTACTTTGGGAAACCCTGTATTTTATTTTATTTCTCCTTTTTTTCTTTCTTAAAAGCGGTCGAATCTTATGGGGATTGCCTACGTATCACGTCCCCGCGCGAATCAGACCAGGCGTAGTTCTGCCATAAGGTAAAGACACACAAAATTCTTTTTGGAATCATTAAGTTCATCATCAAAATTTGCTATTACAAATTACTTCCAATAAAGAATAGCAACAGTACAGACTCCACAGTTTTTAACTTGATTTGGCTAAAAGAAAAGAAAACAACACATGGGAAAGCACAAAGCCTGAACAGGACTCGACCGAAGATTAATTTCCCAACTTAGGGGCCCACGAGGCATCATTCGGCCTTTTCGCGGCTCTAGGTGTGAGGTCTCTCTGCAAGCTTTTCAATTCATTCATGATCCGATGGACGCAGCCCATGATGGAAACAAGGAGGGTTTTCCGAGGCATTTGCTCACATGCTAGGCATCTCATGTAGATGTAGTGCCCAATCTCGTCGATCCTTCCTCGAATGTTGTCCCTTTCAACGAACAATTGCCTTATTTGTCGGTTTTTTAATCCTAGTGCTTGCGCATTGTCGGCAAGCTGATCCTGGAACATCTCCATTTGTCTTTCCATGCAGGCCATTGCATCGTAACAACGTCTTCTGTCAGCCTGGGCATCTCGTGCTTGTTTGCTGATCCGATCATGCAGAGTGGAGTTCGTTTTCCTTAATATCCCGATGCTCATTTCATAATCCCTTATGACTTGTTGCAGGTGCTGCCTCCGGGCCATGGTACTTTTTGCCCACTTGGTTCGTAATCTTGCTGTGCTAGCCTTGGCTCTTTCCAAGTCTTCCTGGCTTTCCGCAACCTGATTTTTTAACCCTGCTATCAATCTTTTATCCGCCCGGCTTCTCAGTTGGTTGTCGGCCTCCCTTTTCATCTTCCGGATCTGAGCTTTGAGGATCTCGCCTTCTCTGATTAATCTGTTCTTTTCTCCCTTGTGGGTAGCGGACTGTAATTGGCTTTCAAACTTCATATCCTGAACTTGTTGCTTCAGTTTGCCTGTCTCGGCAAGATATTCCCGCTCTTTGGCCAACCAGTCCCACTGCTCTTGTGAGGATCTGGCAAACTCTTGCAGGTGCGGTCTTTTAGCCGGCCTTGCGGATGACGTTTCCCCTTTGTACCAAGCCTGATATCCGGGCGAAACTTCCCCTTTTGTCCGATTCAATACACAAGTATTTGCCTCTAAGTATTGGCATTGGCCCCACATTTGGCGAACCCTTGCTTCAGGAAACTGGCCATCGGGACTGATCTCAATCACCTGGGTGCTTAAATCCTCGTCTTTTGGCACTATTTGACATCTCCCAAGTTGCCTTAAAACCCGATGCGGCGCATAAGGTTGAATGCTCTTAAGTCCCATTAAGAGAAAATGGGGCCTGGCTGCTGGCATGTATATAACTTCGTCGATCGGTAACCAACCCAGCGTCCACTGTATTTGACTGGCGTTGAGGGCACGGAAATATGAGGTCCATGCCGAAACTCCTTTAGGTAGGTAGGCCTCATTAACTCTGGTATAGAACTCCTCTATGCAGGTCCTGTCAGCGGATCCATGGCTCAGAAACTGAGCTCGGTGACATAGGTGTTCAGTCATCCACATTTGCAACAACAAGTTGCAACCTTCGAAAAAGTTTCCTCCGGCCTTGCAGGACGTGAGAGCCCGGAATATATCGGATACAATCATGGGCGCCAGCGTGCTATCTTTCTGTGTGAGCAAAGTACTGACGACCCCCGCTATCTTTATGTCGATATTCCCGTCTTTTCTTGGGAACACTAAGAGCCCTAAGAAAGTTATCATAAAAGCAACCCGTCTATGTTCATCCCACTTTCGACGGTTACTTTTGCTGCACAACTGGTTTTCTGGTTTGTCGAATCCTCCTATGTGACCATATCTTTGGTATATGAAACTCACAGTGCAAAAACCTTTTGCCAAGTCAGGGTTACGAATTGTTCTGACTATCTTTAATGAGTCCAGAAACCGGTGTACTGCCACAGCTCTTGGAGCAACCAGGTATTTATGCCTCAATGGAGCCTCAGCACTGCCGATATACCCTGCTATTTCTTCTAAAGTTGGGGTAAGTTCAAAGTCCGAGAAGTGGAAGACATTGTGCGCAGGATCCCAGTGAGGGACTAGTGCCCTTATGATATCTCCCCGTGGCCTGATATCCAACAAACTCGTGAGGCCTTTCAGATATTTCTTGATTTCGTCATGCCCTTCTTTGCCTAAATCATTCCACCAAAGCCGCAATTGGAGGGGAATTTTATTCATGATTGCAAAGGGTTCATTTGGAGTCGTGCTCATTCTGCACATTTATTAATAAGATTTTAACAAACAAAACTTATTTTGATCAAAACAAAAAAACATATGCTCACTTTCCTCAAGAGGATTTCTGAACACGACCTCTCAGCACTTCAGGGACGAAGATTTTTAAGGTTGTGTGAAAAAACAAGAGGTGGCCGTTTGTACAAAGGCAGCCTTCCGGGTTCCTTTTGGGAACATTTGGCTGTTTTTGATATAAATGGCGTCACCCGACCCTATGAAAGAAAAATACACTTTTGGCGTTTTTGCTACTTTATTAATTTTCAAAAAAAAATGGGAGGTTGGACCCGGCGGGGGTTGCCTACGTATCTCACATCCGATGAGAATCAAACCCGCGTAGTTCGGGTAATCAAGAATAAGTAGATGAACTAACTTTTTTTTTTTTTGAATTTGTGAAAGAACTACTTTAAAAGGAGAAAGGAAGTATTTTATTTTTTTGGATTTTTGATTGATTTTCTTTTTTAAAAGAAAGACTTCTAAGATATATATTTTTTTTAATTTCCATTTGTTTTTTTTCTTATTCTAAAGGAAGAAGAAAATATTTTTCAGAATTTTACCTTTAATAAAAGAAATGCTTCTAAAAAATATTTTTTTTTTGAATTTTGAATTTTCTTTTCAATTTTGAAAGAAGAAAAATATTTTCGGATTTTTTTCTATCTTATTATACATTTTTTTTTAAAAATAATTAAAAGACTTTCTAAAGAAGTTAATAATGGAAAATATTTTTGGATTTTTTTTGTTTTTTTGAAAATTGGGGGTCTAAAAACTTTTCTAGACTTTTTGGCAAGACAAATATTTTTGCAACAAATAAAGACATATATATATTTTTTGGAAATAAAAACTTTTGGATATATATATATATATATATATATATATATATATATATATATATATATATATATATATATGTATGTATATATATATATATATAATGAAAGACTCTTTTTTTTTATTATTATTTTTTGAATTTTCATAAAAAAAAACCATTTTAAAAATAAGACTCTTTTTAATTTTTATTTTTATGACAAGACAAACTATATATTTCTATATTTTTTTTTGAAAAACAAAACAGAACAACGACTTTTTTTTCTATTTTTCCTTTGCTTTTAATAAAACAAACTAATAAGACGTTTTTTTTTTCATTTTCTCAAAATTTCGGTAGAGTTTTGACAGTATTTGGGTATTGGGTTTTTTCAAGAATAAACAATCAATTCCCTAACCGCTATTTCCTTTTTTTCAATTTCACAATATTCATAATATTCAAACACCGGTCAGCATGCGGGCACGAGACAAATAAATGCACGGAAAACAAATAGGATGCATCAGGATGACCTTTTCATATCAGGTCGCTAGTCCTAGACGGACCCAACCCCTGTGTTGAGTCCCCTAAGTCAAATGCAACGTGATGCAAATAAGCGTTCCTACTAGGGATCTGGCATGAAGTCACATTATTCTATGTTCAAAACCTGGGTCGGTGTTCTAGACAGTGTACCCGAGCGGAAAACTCGAGCTGAGGAAGGAGCTCCTTTCCGGGAACCAAAAGGCCAGCCGACTTAGAAACTTTCCGAGCCTTTTTTATTTAGGGTATGACACTAACAAAATAGGGAGTCTCAACCAGTAAGCACATCCCCGGAGGTAAGAAGAGAAAGGTTTAGGCTCAAAACATGTAAAAATCAGATAAAGCCAAATATAACAATTTATCTAAGCTCGAATTTCTAACCCTGAACCAGTGGTTCTGGGTCCACATCCCCAGCAGAGTCGCCAGAGCTGTCACACCTCCTTTTTCCGCCCCGCGAGAGGACAAGGGAGTTTTTTCCAATTAAAGGACAATCGAAACGGGATTTGTTTATTTATTTCAGAGTCACCACTTGAGAGATTTAGGGTGTCCCAAGTCACCAATTTTAATCCCGAATCGAGGAAAATAATGACTCCATATTACAGTCTGCGTACCAGAAATCCGGATAAGGAATTCTGTTAACCTGGGAGAAGGTGTTAGGTATTCTCGAGTTCCGTAGTTCTAGCACGGTCGCTCAACTGTCATATTCGGCTTGATTATCTGATTTTATGCAAGTATGAACTTATGTGCAAATTTTAACTTTTAACCGCTTTTATCATTTACTGTTATTTTTATCAAGAATTACAGCGTTGTGAAAATGTATCTCGAACCACGTTACAATCAATGTACCCGTGATTAGAAACACATTTCGACTCCGTTGAGATTTGGATTTGGGTCACATCAATGTGCACCCGAGTTTAAGAAGGTAAGATTTATTAAGGCGCGTCCTAAAGAGTCTAACGTATTGTTATTTTAGGAAGAGGCCGTGAAGGTTTATTAAACGGCCAAATCCAAAGTCTAGTCAATGGTTATGTATTTTATTGAGGGCCCCGACGATTTGTGATTTATTTGGCGAGGCTCGTCTCATTTTTATTTTAAAGGATAAACCTATAGTGACTACATTTTTCTATTAAATTCGTCTCTAAAATAAAAGAAAATCTCTTAATTATTTACATGCTGAAAAACGTAACTTATTAGTTATTAGTTTACGGCTAATGCGAATGGAAAATTGCGATCGAGTTTGTACAAAGAAAAACTGCTTTCATTTTATATTCTGTTATTCAATAATACTAGAACATGAGATTGACCATAATATCAAAACAGATTAATTATTCTCCGTAATTTAAACTAACATTATTAGATGAAGAAAGTATACATATGCAACCTCATTATTCATTAATCATTCAACTACATCTTTATACGAAGAAAGAAAAATTATATTCAACCACAAATCTAAACAGGAGGAATTCAACAGGAACAAAGCCTGATTAATATTTCATTTTTGCTTCAAGCCGAGATTGTACAAATGTGTACCTGGAAACAGCAGTACAAGAACAAAAGAAGGAGAAGTCAGCAGCAGTAATAACACAGCAACAGCAGATTCAGCAACACCGCAAACCAGTACAGTAGGAATAGCAGAAAACCCAGGAGACGGATTGAAAAATCAGCAATGCCAAAGTGCAATCACAATCAAAGTAGAGAAGAGGAAAGATACGAGATGCAGTAGTTTCTGACTTTTGAATAACACTCGAAGAAAAGCAAACAGAATTGTTCGAGTGAAAGTTCAAATTGTCTTTCTCTTTTACTCTAAAAAAAAACTCTCTCAAGTATAAAAGTATGTCAACTCTCAAGTGTAAAAAATCTGTCAACTCTCCAAGTCTCTCTTAATTTTTAAGTTCTCTAAACTCTCTTTTCAGTCCATCTTTTTTTCTTTTCAAATGTCAAGAATGACTCTATATATATAGCAAGACAAGTCTTCAATTCCCAACCCCAAATTATTCCCCCAATGGCATGCTTTGTCCCACTACTTAATGTTTTCTTTATTTTAAACTTTGTCCCCCATGCCTATATTAAATAAATACTACATTCCCAACCCATTACAATATGTCCCCCATGCCTACATTAAACAAGTACAAGATTCCTCCCCATTATGTTTTGTCTTGTCCCCCATTATATTAAACAAGTACATCAAAACCCCACCCCATTATATTTGTCCCCCATGCTTAACATAAAGAATCAAAATAATGTTCAATTACCAAACTACCCCTCCGACCTTATTGCAATTACCCTTTTACCCCTGAACGGATTGCAATTTACCAAATTACCCCCATCAGCTCTAAACACTCAATTAATCATAACTCAACCAAAATATAGCGAAGATGACCAATTTCTCAACAATCTTCAACAACAAATTACATGAACATGATGAACAACACAACTCAAAAATTAATGAAATGAATTAACCATATCGGGAACCAATCCTGGTTAATTTAGACCAAAATGGATGAGTAAGGATACAACAATATTAACAAAAATGTATGATTCAAATTAAATCAACCAATCAAAAATAAACATAAACTCACATTAAATCACTGGATTAAACATGAACTTCAAACAAAGATGAACATGAACTAAATCTATTTTTCAAACAACAAACATGACGGATTCACATGACTCAAACAACACTAATAATTTCTGGAAAATACATAACAACATGAAACAAATTGAAGAAATAATCAATTAAATTTTAATTTGAATCTAACAAACATTAAACTAACAAATATTCACTTAAACAACAATACAAACATGAAATAAACATGAAAAACAACTAAATAACTTCCATTTGAAATCTGAAAATTAATTTAACAAAACATATGAACATGACTAAAAAATCAAATATCTAACCATAGACATGAACAAAACAAACATTTGCCGATTTTAGATTCGAAAATATCAAAACAAAATACGGACAAAATAAAACTCAAAAACTACTAACCGGAGATGAACAACGACGAATTCGATTGTATGGACTGTTTCGACAACCCTCAAATGGGAATAAATCTGCCCGGACTCAACAACGAACTCAACGACGAACAAACGACGGAGACGATCGGAAGCAAACGAAGAAGATGAAGAAGGCGTTGGACGTAGCAAGGTCGACGGACTGTGGCGGACGCAGCTGAAGTAGCTATGGTCGTCGACATGCTGCTGCGTTCAACGACTAAGGTCGTCGATGAGGAACAACAACAGTCGACGCAGCAGAAACTGTGCTCGAGCAGCAACAATATCCATGGCCGACGATGAGGAAAGTGAAACAGAAGCAGCAGCGCTGGGTCTGTTTGGCTCGACTGGTTCATCCGCCCTATATGTTTGGCTCGACTGGTTCAAACGGGCAGCAGTGACTGGTTCTGTGAAGACACAGCAATGGGGAAGACGAAGAAGCAGCAACCATGGATGGGCTGCTGCGTGTGTGCGTGTGTGTTTTGTTGTGTATGTGTGCGTGTGTGTGTGTTGTCGATGTGTGTGTGTGTGTGTTATCGATGGGGAGGCAGCCATGGGAGCTGCTCGTGTGGAAGGGGAGGTAGCCATGGTTGTCTAGGGGTCTTGGTATTTTGGAGAAGAAGAAGCCAAAAATGGGGGCAGATGTTTTTGGTCTTTTTTAGGGTTTTTTGTTCTTTCTTTTTTCTTTTCTTTTGTTTTGTGTTTTGAAAAAATGAAGAAGGGGTGTTGGGTATTTGGGTTAATGGGGCGGACCGGGACGACCCGGTCTGAAGTGGACTGGGTCATGGGGAAGATTGGGCAACTATTTGGGCCTGAGGTTGAAATTTGAAGAAGTGGCCCAATCCGATTTTTCTTTGTATTTTTGTTATTTTTTCTTCTTTTAATTTCTA